>NC_088877.1:39426361-39643861 GCF_032884065.1 Artemia franciscana | reverse complement strand
CACTTACTGAAATATAAATTTTTACTGAAAATAATAATCTGAATATATTTTTAAACTAGTTAATACCTTTTTTGCTCGTATAATTATTTTTTCAACCCCTTACACACTCGAGTACCTAGGGAAATATTCTTTTCAATTTCTTTATATAGATACACCCCTTTCTCAGAGACATGGATTTTTGAAACCATTACTGGGGATCAACAACAATGTTGAGACAAAATCTCAAACAAGTGGCGTCGAAGTATTAGAGCTCTTCCAATAGCTTTTTATTTTTTAAGAATAGATAAGTTATCCCTTTTTGATGTTTCAGCTTCAAAAAGGCCTTAATATATCAGGGAAAATATGAAAGAATTGAAATTATGATTGGATTCTAGACGAATGTCAATGAGAGTTTTCTAGAAAGGATATTGGCTCCAAATTTGTTTCAGAGGAAGAAGACAAACAGCAAAATTTGTGTGCCCAAAAATTTAGTTTTTTTAATGCTCAAATATATCGTACTTCTTTTTTTCGTCAGGCTTGGGCACTGGAAGAGGAAATTTCTTGTCTCACCCCTCCTATGGGCACTTATCAACTTCTAGGATATTTACACACCATAAAGAGGTAGCTTAGCAGGAGTAAGGGCAAGAATTCTGCACAACTGGCTACCCCACTATTCCCGTTAACTTGCTATTATTTTATCCCACTGATACCTACCATTGATTTATTGTTTCTAGGAAACAAGGATTAGAAATAACTGGATAATGATCTGTTTAAGGTAACAGTCCAACCAAAATTACTGGACCATTCCAAAATATTGGCCCAGTCCAGGGCGAATAAGGGTCCAGTCCAATACAAGTTATTTGCATTGGAAATAAATCCAAGAAATATCTACGAAAGGGACCCTATGAAATAGGAAGTTCCTCTTTAACTTGTTTCCTTGGCGTTACTGTTTGAGGTAATTTTAAACGACTATTTTCAAATAAAAATGCAAAATTACTCTGTCACAATTTGACCCTTATCCTTTTTTTACCCTTTTACCATTTTCACGATCAAATTTACCGTTTATTTTTAGAACCCTATAAATAAACTTTAAAACTATCATTGAATTTTATTTGACTTCTTGACATCCATTTCTTTAAACATAAACTTTAAAACAACAAAGCAACGTATCTTGGACGTATTTGATTCTTTAAATAGAATATACAAGTTAGGTTTCATAAAATTTAATACTTTTGTTGGATTTCCCTTTTTTATGTGTTCAGTATCAAAAGATAGATGTATACAGTTGTTAGAGCCAGACTTTTAACACACTGTCTGTGGTCATATTTACTTAAAGCATACGCTATTTCGGAAATATATTTAATATCCTATTCTGATTATTCTGTGCTGGTTCGCTATTGTTTTCTAATGGTCCCTCGGTAAAAAAAACATAAAGGAAAGCAAGACTAACGGCAAATGAAGAGGCTAGGATAGAGGGAGGGGGTCATCTTTATTAAAAAAAAAGCTTAAGATGATTTGCATATAATTAGTTTTTAATATTATATGTATAATTATATACATACATACATATATATATATATATATATATATATATATATATATATATATATATATATATATATATATATATATATATATATATATATATATATATATATATATATGTAGTAATAGTAGTACTAGTAGACAGGTTTAATAGCAAAAACTTGACAGCTATCGCTGATATGTGTTCCTTTACAACATATACAAAATCAAACTACACTTGTAAATATAAATCAAACTATAAATATTAACTCTTATTATACATTTTGACGAAAACTGGGACGAAAGAATTACCATATCGGTTTGTTCTTGCTTTAAGGGGAACTAGCTTATCTTGCTTTCTCGTTCTTGATGGTAGAGGTTGGTCGGGTAGAATGACACGGTGATGAGATTTAGAAAGCAAGTACTTTCCGAAACTCATTATCAGAGTTCCGTACCGGTTTTGGAGTGACGGCAGTCCTAGCACTTCCAGAGCCTTTTCGTAGGGGATGTCACAGCGGCCCAAGATGATCGATACCGCTCGCTTCTGAACCGATTCAAGCTCCTGACAAAGATACACTGTTCTAAGTGCTGAGGGCACCTAAACAGGGCACGCATATTCCAGAATGGGGGGGACATACGCTATGTATGCATACTTAATACTCTCTGTGTTTGCACTGAACCTACGTATGCCGTTTAAAGTCTGTAGACTAGTGTTTGCACTTTTAACCACGTTTTCAATATCTGCGGCAAAGCTGAAGTCATTGGAGAAAGTAACTCCAAGGATCTTGATACTGTTTGTTAGAAAGAATGGAACATTCAGCTCCATAACATCACTTTTTAGCGGGTTAAAGCGCACTATCTTCGACTTCTTCACATTAATCTCAAGATTTAGCTCCGCGCACTCTTTTGTGAAAACACTGAAAAAATTTGAACTGAATATTGGCGTCACAACTCCGTTTTGTACTAAATATTTCAGGATAAATGACAGGTCATTCACGAACTTGTAGCGGTCGTCATAGTCAGCTATGAGGAAGTTAATTACAGACAAGAATACAATACTGCAAGCTTAGTGCCCTGAGGGGCTCCACAGGTGGATGAGGACCATTCGGAATTACTATTACCTTCGTAGAGAGCAAACACATGATGCATCCTCTGACTGAGAAAGTCCAACAAGAACGTAAGAGTCTTTTTCTTAGCCCCCATTAGATTGAGATTAAGGGCAGCTACAATGTGATTGATTAGATCAAACGTCTATCGAAAATCTATGGCACCAAGGTCTACAAAACGGTGACCTTTTTCGACCCACTTGAGGAGACTATCGTACATCAGCACTAGGTACACTGAGGTCTTACAATCTTTCAGTCCGCCGTATTATCTCTGGTCGATAGATCCCTTGATTTGATCAAGTAAGACCCTCATGATAAAGGTCTTGGCCACTTTTGCCAGGCATGGTGTTTGCGAATAAGTCTAAGTTCGTTACAGCTCTTAGGGTTGGTAGCCTTCGGAATTATTCTAACGTAAGCTTTCTTCCAAACAGCTGGAAAGATCCCTATACGAAAGCAAAGGCTTATCAGCACTGAGAGTGATCTCGCAATGAAAGGGGCGTATTTTCAAATCAGTTTGGGTGGAAGTTCGTCTGGATAAGCTGAACAGTTTACTTTCACCTTCATCAGGGTCTTATAGTTTGTCATCTCATCGAAAACAGCTTCACCTTCATCTGCGCAGGAGTCAAGTATTTCATACTTCTGGACTTCTGTGGGAGAAGGAAATCAGGTCCAGATGCGGGTGAAATATTGATTAACCTCATCAGCAAATGTGTAAGTTCCGTCAGGGTGGCTTATTTTTATGCTATTATGAATGGACTTGATTTGCTTGACCGCTCTGTGCCATTTCCTGGGATTAGTGTGCCTAAGACTGTCCGAAAATTTCTCACGCCCGTAATCTTTCTTCAGACTTCTCGTGAGAGAGGTAATGTGATTTCGCAATTTTTTTCGCATTTTGCAAATCTCCTTCTTAGAAAAGCTTGCACTTTTTTTCTGATAAGTTTCTTGATTTGGGGGGTTATCCAGGGTTTATCACTTTCACATCTAGTGAAAGTCTTTTCAGGAAAAAACTCGAAGTATTTGGCATCGAGAACTTGAAAGATTTGACGGCTATTGGTATCTTCGTATTTTTTCCCCTCACAGGGGAAAGAAGATCATGCCCACTAAAAATAAAAGATATTTTAGACGGAATGGGGTTTTCCTTTGTTTGGAATGAAGGTAGACCAATGGATATAAATGCAAGTTGTTAGGATGAGATTAAGATATTATTAGAGAATCAAATGATTCAAAATAAAAAACAAATAGGAAACATTAAATTTTTGTAAGGATATACTTGCCCGCTTTACAGAGTTCAGGACGATTATTTAGTGCATTGCTTAAGCCGGTACCAGGGGCTCTCTACGATATGGGAAGGAATATTTGGAAATAATGAGTTGATACTTCCAGGTGTATTTAGAAAATGGTTAATTTTTACTAACAAACAACGCCAACAAAAACGTATGTTTTTCCACCAGTGCAGTAGATGTAAAAGTAAAGAGTTATAATTGTGTTTATTAATAAAATATCTTATCGTATAACGAACAGAACTGCCAGAAAAACAAATGAAGTCAAATTGAGAGGGTGAATCCTTATTCTGTGGTTCGCCTTTTCTCATAGTTTTGTGGGCTTTAGTGAATGTTTTTATTTTTTTTTAACACCTATATCGGCTGAGCAGAGGCCTTGGCTGAAATAATTTTACTTTTTCTTTGACTAAATTAAAGGCTTTGATGAGAAAATTGGCCTGGACAGACAGTTAGTGACGAATCCGGGCTGGGCCTAAATAAGTGTTAATAAAACGGGAGTCACCTTCTCATGGTTAATCCCCCTTTTAATTTTTGAAGAGAAAATTTAAGAAAAACCAAGACTAGAAAGAAACTGGAAATTTTAGTTAAGAAAACAAGTAAAAAATTTGTTTCAATGTTACAAGCTAGAGTAACAATATGTGTATGTGTTTTTTTTCTGATTCAAAAACCTATTCCTCCTTAAGACATTTAATATCGACGAGTTTGCCCATTGTGAAAGTCTCACAAAATGAAGACCCTAAAGAAAACAAAGCAAACCAAACAAAGACAAACAAACAGAAACAAAAAAAAAACAATAAAAGAAAAATCATTTAGAGCTGTCTCAAAAATAAAAGCCGTTGTCTCCTCGGTTTTCTCAACGGTCTGTTTTTTGTCTTATTTTTTCCGTATTATTGTTAGAATTTTAAATCCTATCTTGTATGGAACGTTTAATTCTGGTCCTCCCAGAATTACCCAAAAAATTACCCAAAAATTACCCAGAATTGCCCATTGCCCAAAAAATGGAAATTCATGAGTTGAAACAAAATCCTAAGGAAAAGAAACTTTAAACACGTTTAGCTTGGATGAACAAATAGGAATGGAAAGGAAATTAGATTTTAGATCCCCTTTGTTACATGGAAGAGTCTGAATAATTTATCATCGAGAAATGGCAATTTAAGCTGGACCAATGACAATTTTAAATAGCTCAGGGAAGCTTCTTTTACTTCACTAGGGCCTTGGATTCAGATTCTTAAATTACTTGGACGTCAAAATTAGTAAGTTGTTGTCCTGACTTTGTCTGAGCCAGGTCTGACCCAGGCAGTGAAGCATCGACTTTAGTTTTACGTCTAAATTACACTTTTTGATATCGACATGCTCACTGGATCAGTCGCTGAACTCCAAACCAAAGCAGATAACCTGGAAGTAGTTGCAGGAACCTTCGGAATGAAAATGAGGATAAAACGAAAGCCTTGTGCGTGTTTAGGTTCAATAGCCCATCCCACCAAAAATAACCTCTAACTTTATCTTTAACTCTTGTTGACATTTAACTCTTTGTTTATTTGACTATTTTCTCATTCTCTGTCCCCCTCTACCCTCTGCCAGTACGCTTAATCTCAACCATGCCCTTGACTGGGTTATTAATATTGCAAGTAGTTAGCCTTAACTTTTAATTAACACTGTCAAGGCTTTTAGCAAAGAAAAAAAAAACCCCAAGAGCCAAAAATGTCTGGGGTCTTGAATTAAGAATTAGATGAAAGTCCTCTAATTTTACATTTACTTTAAATAAAGGGAACCAAAAACTGACAAATATGTTTCTTTGAATTTTATTAATTTACTAGAAACTCTGTAATATTTAAGCAAAAGCGATTCTTCTTGCGACACGTTATTCTATTGAGGAAATCCACTTTTTACTCAAGACTTTTCTTTTTCCGTTGTATTTCCCTAAATTTTCATTTCCTCCCTTTATATTTCTCTCCATCGCATCTTTACCAACAAGCAAATCTATCCCACGAATTTGAAGCTCATTATTAACTACAGAATTATAACTTTAATTTTTTGAAGTTAGTATGAGAAAGCTAGATAAATAAAACGAATATAGTATATGAATAATAGAAAATCCTCCCGCGTAAGATTTCCATGAAAAACTCACCCCCTGAAAACCTTCACCTCCCCAACAACACAATCTCTCTATAGAAGATACCCAAAGAAAATCCTTCCTGAAAAATGTTTGTGTACTTTCTAATAACAAATAGGCTATTATATGTAAACAACGGGTAAATTTCATAGCTCACAGCCCTTTCCGCAGGTTCTTTGGGTTGTCAAGTCATTTCCAAAGGTGCATTTATTGGACCTTTCAACTATGCATAACGAAATGGCTATCTCAAAATTTTGGTCGAGAGGCTTTGGAGAAGAAAGGGCAAGGGAGAGGGGTTAGTTGCCTTCCAATTTTTTGGTCACTTTAAAAGGACATTAGAACTTTTAATTTTCGTGTAACTGCAGTTTCTCTCGATATTCGAGGACCATTGGTTCGATATGGTAAACCCTTGGAGGAACAGAGAAAAAAAGTAAACAAGTATCGCTGATCTTTACTCTTACAAAAATTTCAAAATTCCCCATTTCTTTTTATGGCTGCTCGGGACTACTACAGTAGGGTTTTCTGATACCCTTAATATGATAATCAATTTTCATTAAGATCCTGTGACTTTTTGTCTCCTTCCTTTTTCAAATATCAAGCAAATTTTATCATGCTCGTAATTTTTAAAGGGGGACATTTGATTAAATGAGGTTTGCTCATTTAAAATCAGCATTAAAGGCCAATTCTTATTATGCATCAGTAGTCACGGCCCAATCTATTTGAGCAGACCAATAGCCACTACTCTTTTCTTCTCTTAATGATTTAAGATGAACGGCAATCCCCTTAAGACGCAGGTGCTATTAATTTTCTAAGAGACGCATGTGCATGTTACATCATAGGCAATGTTTTCTAAAAAATGCATATGCTAATTACTTAAAAACACAAGGGGTAGGGATAACCTTCAGGGGCCCTCATCAACTCTTGTTTCCTTTGATTATTATGATTAAAACCTAAGGGTGTAAGGAAAAACCTTCTGGGGCCCCACCAAATCAGGATTTCTTTGGGTGATACATAATAGTTTATTTAATTCTTAAAAAACCTTCAGGAGCTCCTTTGCCCAAGGATTTCAAAGATTTTTACATAATATGAGAGTTTAAAATAACCTCACGATTTCTTTGAATGTTCTTTTAAAAGCCTATGAGACACTCCGCAAAAAACAAAATTCCCTTCAAAAAACCTTCAGGGTCTTCTATACTCCGGTATTTATAAGATTGTTACATAATAGTTTATTTGATTCTTGAAAACCTACGAAGGCATGAGGGTGAAAACCTTTATGGTCCACTAGTGGGGAAGCTTCAAAACACTGGATCCCAAGAGAGCGATTCCACCATGCCCCTAACAATCAATTCAACCAGGTTCTAGCGACCGATTCCAATGGGGCCCCTAGCATCCAATACCATTGGAGGGGAGCTAGCATCTAATTTCACCAGGGAGCCCCCTAACCTAACCGACGGGGGCCATAGCATCCAATTTCCCTGGGAAACCCTAGAACCCAATTCCGCCAGGGGCTCTCAAATCTGATTTCATCGGGCCCCTAACC
Source organism: Artemia franciscana (assembly GCF_032884065.1). NCBI lineage: Eukaryota > Metazoa > Arthropoda > Branchiopoda > Anostraca > Artemiidae > Artemia > Artemia franciscana. The sequence continues at coordinate 39,636,319 of NC_088877.1, read as the reverse complement.
GAACTACCGAGGTCCTAGCATTCAATTCCATTGGATCCCCTACCAACCAATTCCAACTTAGCCCTTAGCAATTTATTCCAAAGGGGGCCTCCAAGCATTCCAACGGGAGCCCTAGCATCCAATTTCATCAGGGGTCACTTAACCTAAGCACCAAGGGCCATACAATCCAATTTCACTGGGAGAACTCTAGCATCCAATTCCATCGAGGCCCTAACATCCAATTTCATTGGGCCCCTAGCCTAACTTCTGGGATACTGGCAACCATTATCAGCCAGAACCCTAGCATCCACTTTCATTCGGAGCCCCTAGATTCCAACAGACTTCCATAGAGAGCAATAACAACGGGAGCCCTAGCGTCCAATTCCATCGGGGACCCTCTAGTAACCAATTTCACTGACAAGACGTTTTTCAAGATTTTTCAAATTTCTTTGAATGTCATGTAATAAGGTAATGTTTACTTATTTTAAGGATGATACAATCCCCCCTAATATGCTAATGAAAGAGATTTCATTTCCTGTCAAGATGTCTTTCTCAGGGAACCTTTAATTTCCAAAAATTTATATGTCCGCATTAGGATTCAAAGGGGATTCCCCCTCAAAGAAATGGGGCGCTAACCTGTTGGAATATAAAAACCTTCCTAATATTTTGATTTGAGAAGTTGGTTTTACGAAATAATTGATTCTACACGCAGAGAATTTTTTGAGAGAATTTCAAATAATGAAATTCTCGTGACAAAATCAGTTTCGCGAGGAGAAAAAAAACAATATAAAAGCTTTACGAAGAGAAAAACAACATACAGTAAGTTTCACGAACAAAAATCAGCACTCAGCAAGTTCCAAAAAGAAGAACCAGAACGAAAGGAGTTCCATGAACAAAATCGGTTTAACAAGGATAGAAATCAATGTACAAGTTTCATGAAGAGAAAAATTAACATGCAACAAGTATCACGAAAAAAAATCAGCAAGCAACTAGTTCCATGAACAAAATCAGTGTCACGTGGAGAAAAATCAATGTACAAGTTTCATGAATAGAAAAATGAAGATGGAACAATTCACGAACAAAATCAGCGGGCAAGAAGTTCGATGAACAAAACTTAGCACGCAGCAAGTTCCATACAAAAATCGGTTTCACGAGGAGTAAAATCAATCTACATGTTCCACGAAGACAAACTGAATATGCAATAAGTTTCACGAATAAAAATCAGCACGCAACAAGTTCTATGAAAAAATCAACTTCACGAAGAGAAAAATCAATTTATAAGCTTCACGAAGAAAAAAATTAAATCATAACAAGTTTCACGAGAAAAAAAACAGTAATCAACAAGTTCCACGAAGAAAAATAAGCAAGCAACAAGTTTCATGAACAAAATCAGTTTTACAAAGAGAAAAATCAATGTATAAGTTCCACGAACAGAAAAATCAACATGCAACCAGTTTGACGAACAAACATCAGCACGCAGTTAATTCAACGAATAAAAAATCAGCAGGCAACAAGCTCCATGAACAAAATCGTGCTTAAAAATAATGTGGGGTGTTAAAAGAACTTTTTTTTGCGACAGGGGGGGGGGCTAAAACATAACATCCAGTCAAAGAAATGAGGCTGTATATGGCGCTGAATATGCATAGTCTTGGCAGAAAAATACCTGGCATTTTCATCAAGACCCCTCAGAAATCACTCTTAATATGGCTTAAACTTACCTCTAATAACAAGCCCCTCCTCCTGTAATTTGTTGCTAGAACTCTCACTTTTATTTAATTCACGGTTTTTGCTTATTTTTATCCTATAATGTATTTTTTCAGGTTTTTTTCCATTTGTTGAGTTTAAACTACTTTTTCTGTTATTTCATGACTCTTTTGGCTTACATTTTATCCTTTATAAACTTTTTCACGTTTTTTGTTTCTGTTTGTGGAGTTTTGACTGCTATTTCTGTGATTTCATGATTTTCAGACTTTTGTATTAATGAAACTTTTAATCACAATAAAAAGTCTGTGTCTTTTTAGATTTCTTGTTCCAGGATAAATATTCAATGCGCAATCGTTTATGCAATGAAATATATAAAGCCAACACTATATAATATTTCATTGATTCACTACCGAACTTATCCTGTCTAGGTCTCATTAGAAAATAAATAGGCAGGGTTATCTAATGGATCGAAAATGAATGGCTTTGGGATGTTTTTTGCGCTTTCATCTGTAAAGGGTTGGAAATATGCAATCAATGAAATTATTTTATTAAGCGAGACATGGGAATTCTCTGTGTGTGGAATTGATTATTTTTTAGAATCTATTTCCCAAATCAAAATATTAGAAAAGCTTTCATAGTCCAACTGGTTAGAGTTCAATTCCAAAAGGGGGAATCCCTTTCGAATCCTATCGTGGACATAAAATATTTGGAAATACAAAGATTTCCTGAGAAAAATGTCTTGAAAGAAAATGAAATCTCTTAAAGTATTATGTAACATCCCATATTTGCTCCGTCAGTACGTAACATGCACGTGTGCGTTGTGCTCATTTACAAGCGGGGATTACCCACGGGCCCTAAAGTCTAGAATATCAAGCCAGATTGCAGTATCCTAAGTAAACATTCCCCTATTGTAAGACAATCAAATAAATCTTGAAACATCTTGAAAAAAGGCTTTTCAGTGAAATTGGTTAAGATTGTGTCCCTGATGGAATTGATTGCTAGGTTCCTAGTTGAAATTGTATGCTATGGCCCCCGGTGGTTCGGTTAGGGGACACTAAGTGGAATTGGATGCTATGGCCCCCGTTTGAATTGTTCGCTAAGGCCTGTGTTGGAATTGGTTTCTAGCAACCCCGATAGAACTGGATTATAGGGCTCCGTTTAAAATTGTTGCTAGGGCCCCGGTGGTTAGGTTAGGGGCCCGATGAAATTGGATGTTAGGGCCCCCGATGGAATTGGATGCTAGGGTTTCCGAGCAAAATTGGATGCTACGACCCCCGGTGGTTAGGTTAGGGGTCCCAGAGTGAAATTGGATGCTAGGGACCCCTCCCTTGGTATTATATGCTATGGACCCTATTGGAATTGGTTGCTAGGGCCCTGATGAAATTAATGTTAGGGGCCTGGTGGAATTGCTCCCTAGGGGTCCAGTGTCTTGAAGGCTCCCCACTAGCAGTCGGTTTTTCCCACCATGCCTTCGTATTTTTTTAAGAATCAAAGAAACTATAATGTAACAACCTTAAAAATCTTGGGGGTAAAGAGGCCCCTGAAGGTTTTTTCAAAGAATTAAAAAAACTATTATGCATCACCCAAAGAAATCCTGATTTGGTGGGGCCCCTGAAGAGTATTCCTTGTCCTTTAGGTTTTTAAGTAAGTAACACATGCACCTTTTAGAAAACAATCTCTATGACATAGCACGCACCTGTATCTTTTAGAAAATTAATAACACTTGCGTCTTGAGGGGATCGTCGATCATCTTAGATCATTTAAGGAAGAAAAGAGTATTGGCTATGGGTCTGCTCAAACGGATTGAGTCGTCACTTCTTGTATCTCTTCTTGACAAAATTCTATTTTTTAGAGTTTCGGTTACTATTGAGCCAAGTCACTCCTCACTTAAAGTTCATAAAATCTAATTACTTGTGTAACATCATTCTAGCGTTTAAAAGCCACTTTGGTTATCCAGTTATATTTCTATCCCCTTTGCATTTCCCTGAATCTCCATCTACACACTTTATAAGAACCAAGCTAGACCCATATCTTATTATAAACCTGCGTCAACAATTTTGAGTTTACAAGCCTATCAATGCCTAGAGAGTTTATCAGCCTAAAGGGAATACCATATTCTATCAGTAAACGTAAATGGTTTATTGAACATGGCCTAATTGTGTAATTGAATAGCTAGTTTTTCAGTCGATATTTTTGTTTTTTCCCTCTTCATTTCCCTGGATTTCTATATGATCCCTTTATAAGCACCAAGTCTGACTCATATCACATCATAAATGCTGCAGAACTTAAAATTAACAAGTTCATCAGTGCTTCACATCCAGGTTTAGGAAGCTACTAGAAACATCACATTATGTAAATAAATTCAACTGTTTATCAGGGCCTTAATTTCCCATGGGGCAGGGAGGCAACTACCTCTTTCAGATCTTGCTTTGACTCTTCCATACCCCAGTCCCCCCTGAAACTTAGTTTCCTCAAAAATCTTGTCAAAACTAAGATAAGCCTGCACAATTCAAGTATCCACAGAAAAGGGTCAGTTTTCTTTAGTAAACCTTTACCTTTATGTGGCTCAGTTTTCAGTTTACGCTGTCATTTTCACTTGATTTAAGAAAATTGGCTCCAACTGTGCCCCCCCCCCCGAATTTTGACGAAGTTACACCCCTGCTGTTTATTCAGCTTACCATTCTAGTCAGAAAATATAACTTTAGTTAGCTAATAATTCTGCTTTTCCCTTTGTATTTTGCTGGATTTTTGTCTAATCCTCTTATAAGAATCATTTTGGTTTCTAATTGCATCATAACTCTATTTTTGACACTTATAAGCCTACAATCTCATCAACGGTAACAATTGAAGCTTATCAAACCTCTAGATATATTACATTTCATAAACATAAGTAACTACAGCCTACCTGTGCTTATGCAGCCTACTATTATGGTAAGACAAAAAACACCAATGCTAGCCAATAACTTTGCGTTTTCCCTTTTTTATTTCTCTTCGTGAAACTTGTACATTAATTATTCTTATCATGAAACTGGTTTTTTTCATGGAACTTGCTGCGTGCTGATTTTTGTTCCTGAAACTTCAAAAATTTTCGAATTTTAATCCATATTGGAGTGTTAATAATTCACTGCAGGTGATAGATTCTTTAACAATGGTTTCAGCTAAAAGAATTGAGTCTTTCGATTTTGCGACAATGTATACTAATTTATCACTCAATTTAGTGTTAGATAATTTAAAAACTGTTATAAAGAAATCTTTCCTCTTATCTAGTAAAAGGTTCTTAAAAATAGACAGTTATAATAAAAAAGCCATATGGACAAACTGCTTTAATACTACAGTTAACTTGAGATGTTACAGCTTGGATATGATTTTTGAGTTATTGGAATTTGTTTTATACAATACTTATATAAGATTTGGGGGTGATTTGTACAAGCAAATTATGGGAATTCCCATGGGGGGGAATGCCAGCCCATTTATAGCTGACTTGTTTTTAAGTCAACTAGAATATAAATATATGATGGATAAGAATAATCCAATTAATTTAAAACATGCTTTGTCAAATAATAAAAGATATTTAGATGATATTTTGGTCTTAAATTGTAAGGATTTCATTGATATTTCTAAAAATATATATCCATCAGAGCTTATTCTTGAGCCTAGTCATGGCGCTGGTCATGAAGATCATTTCTTAGATTTAAATATTAATATTTGTGATAATAATAAATTAAGTTTTAAAATGTATAATAAAACGGATGATTTTGATTTTGAAGTGATTAGTTTCCCATTCCCTGAAAGTAATATACACTCAAATATCACATATTCAGCGTTTTTCTCACAGTTACTTCGTTATGCAAGGATTTGTAGTAATTATATTGATTTTAAAAATAGATGTAAAATCTTAAGCCAAAAATTGATATCAAGAGGTTTTTCTGCAAATAAATTAACTTGGCAATTTAAAAAATTTAGTTTTCATTATAACGAACTTTTAAATAAATATCAAAAGAATTATCTAGAAATACTTAAAGAAATTTTTTGACTAATTTCGGAGGTTCGAGAAATGTTGTCACAGCGCCATTTATTTTGAATTGTGTTTCTATTTGAGCGGAATTTTTAAAAAATTAGCCACATGGTAAAGATGAATTATATAATTGTTTAGTTCATTCAGGTTTTTTGCAATGTGTTAATATTTGTGATTTGGTAAAATTTTTAATATTTAGTTTACCTATTGTTGCTAAAGGGAGGGATATATTAACAGGATAAGCTTGTTTTGGTTTTACTTGGTTGTTTTACATTTGCTGTGTTTTTTTTTCATAGACATGTATTTTGGGGGTGATACCTGACGCGGGGATGCCATGGATATTCTGTGGTAGCCACAACACTGTGCTGGGTAGGGAATTTAGAGTGGCGAAACCCTATATAGGCCAGTGTATTCTCCTGATGAGCCCTTATGTTGGGTGTTGCCTCTGAATTATTTGTCTATATTATTTTTTCTATGGTTTGGTAAATGACGACTTATACTTGTTGACGACATGACTGCCTGTCCATGGATTATTCTTTATGGTTGATTGTGTGTGGCTATGCTGTTTGACCTATGTGATTGTATGGATGAGTAGGGTTAAGGCCTCATTCAAGTGCTGGTCTATATTAATCACTAATTTAGGAAAACAGTCTTCCTTTTCTCCTTCTGTCTCCTTTTTTTTTTTTTTTTTTTTTTTTTTTTTTTTTTTTTTTTTTTTTTTTTTTTTTTTTTTTTTTTTTTTTTTTTTTTTTTTTTTTTTTTTTTTTTTTTTGTGTTTGTGCTGTAGCATTGGTGATTTCTCTTTTCATGATATATATATATATATAATAGAATAATATAATATAATATATTATATAATATTATATAATATAATATATATAATATAGAAAATTATAAGAAATATTTATGTTTTCCTTTGTATCCTGCTGGATGTTTGTCTAATTTTCCTTATTAGAATCATGTCGGATTCTAAATCCATCATAACTCTGTTTCTGAGACTTATAAGCCTACAATCTCATCAATGCTTAGAATTGAAGCTTATCAAACTTCTAGAAATAATGTATTTCATAAACATAAGTGACTACAGCCTACCTGTGCTGATACAGCCTACCATTATGGTCAGAAAAAGCCACTATTGCTAGCCAATAACTTTGCGTTTTCCCTTTTGATTTCCGTGATTTTCTGTCTGTTCTCTCTATAGAATCCAAGTTGCACCCATACTAAATCACAACTTCAATATATAGGTTCAACTTGTATTTGAGATTCACTCAAGTATTCCTTAAGTATTATAATTGGCTTTTCTCGTCTGTCGTACTTAAAAATCGGGGAGCGACTCCCTGATTTGCGAGACGGATAAAATCCCTTCCGTCGTCCTAAGTCACGTACAATCTTCGTGTCCGAGACTTTTTACTAGGCAATTCAACACGCTCAATGGAATCTAACACATTAGACAAGTTAATTCCTTAGAACTAGGGGAATTCTAGGGGAGATGATTCAGGTCCAGCCAGGGATGTATGTCTATTGACAGGCATTCGGTGATGGAAATCCTTTAAGACACGGATCTTGGAACTAAAATTGGATGAGCAGCTCTAATGACCTAATCGATTAGTTTTCCGCCTTAGATAAAAAGGTTATTTAAATTCAAAATTGGGATCGAACAGCTAAAAGAAGAAAAGGTACTTTTTCTTCTTTTTCTATAATAAAAGGTTGATATCAATTTATCGAGGCAATCCATAAAATTTCGCGTTTAGTCCCGGGTACAAGTACGTACACTATAATTTTTTTAAGGTTTCCGTAATGTTTTTAGGGGGGCAATTAAAAGAAAACGACAATTTGAACAAGAATTACCCAGAAATTTGAGGATGCTTTGGATTTCGGGGGAGGGGACGGCTTGAATAGCGACGAAGACCACACTGCCTTTCCACCATAAATACAAACAATAAGTAGAAGCAGTAGGGGACTTTTTCTTAAGACAGTGGAACCTTAACCCTTTCCAAGGGCCGTCCTCAAAATCCCTCCTTGAGTCCTGGTTGAACTTCCCTGAATTAAGGATGTTAAGACTGTTTTTAAAAGCTCTTAGTTTTAATAGTCGTATTTTAATTTGAGTTTCTTTAATATTTTCATTTGTTTTGTTGAGGACGGCCCTTGGACATAAGGTCGAAATTTTCGATTAAGGTTAAGGTTCCACTGTCTTAAGAAAAATTCTCTGCTTGTACTTGTTATTTGTATGTATAGAGGGGAAGGCCCGGGTTCGAAGAACCCTCCACTTCATACGTCTTGTAAGTAATTCATGTGTAAATTCTTATTTCACACAGTAGCAGTCAAAAGACGGTAGTTCTAAATTCGGTAGTCCAAGTATATCTAAATTCTTTTTTTTTTGGGGGGGGGGCAAATTCTGATTTTGAATTCATTGCAGCCAAAATTTGCTTACAGTCTTCTTAACAATAATAGATGGTTTAAATTTCACTTAGGGGTGGTTGAAGATTCATTTCAATATTTATATACATATATATATATATATATATATATATATATATATATATATATATATATATATATATATATATATATATATATATATATATATATATATATATACATATATATATATATATATATATGGTAAATGTTTACTTTCTTTCAAAGTGCTCTAAAGTGCGTTTTAATGTATATAGCAAGATCCTGATGATCGCATATTGTCTCTTTGATGGATGATCATTTTTAGATTCTGATGATCGCATATTGTTTCTTTTATTGTTTCTATTATTAGAGAAGCGCATCCATTTTTTAGGTTTCTAAAATCCCCCTCCAACAAGACTAAAAATGCGTAAAGTGGGCTTGCTTACAGGTAACATTGCCAATACAGCGAAGCATATTAGTCCACGAGCCTCGTGGGCAGCGGGGTGAGGTATGTACTCTATATTTATTCAATAAGCCTTGTTTGAAGTTTTTTTATCACTCTTTATTGAATAAACATAGACTACAGAGCTCGCCCCGATGCCCGCAGGGCTCATGGACTAATATACTTCGCTGTCTAGGTAATGTTACCTGTAAGCAAGCCCACTTTATGCATTTTTAGTTTGCCCCATGGAGGAGGAGGGTCAACCTGAAATGAATGCGCTTCTCTAATAATGACAAGGAAACACTATGTGATTGTCAGAATCTTGCTATATGCAGTAATAAGCATTTTACAGCACTTGGAACGAAAGCAAACATTTACCATATATTTATATATATATATATATATATATATATATATATATATATATATATATATATATATATATATATATATATATATATATATATATATATATATATATATATATATATATATATATATATATATATATATATATATATATATATATATATATAAATATATATACCTTTGATTAATTTTTACATACCTTTGACTCAGATTAGGCTTTGTTGAATGAGGCTTCTAACCATCAAAGAAATAAAGAAAAATATTTTTGTCAGTTATGAATGACAAATTACAAATGGGGCACATAATTGGCGCTGTAGTTGTACTTAATTTTGATTTAATTTGCAAGAACTGACAGTAATATGTTCAAGAGATTAGTGGGATCCATGAGTTTCTATCCCTTTTGTATCTCACTTAACATTCGTGGCAATTATCATGCTTCACTTACCACACGGGAAAGATTAGAAAAAAAATTACACTCAAGAACAGGGTCGTATCCAGGATCCTTTTTTTCTGGAAAGACGGGGTAGGGGTACAAGAAATACACGAGCACATGTATTACATGTGTTTTACATAATAATGGTAGATGGTAATAAGCTCACCTAAGCTATGGATGTCAGGTCTTGCTTTTGTTTAAACGATAACTTCGACGGGACCTGTGCCTGTCATCATCCGGTTCAAGTTCAAATCTCTTGCTAAAAAATAAAATCACTAAATAAAATAAAGCTAAAATCACTGAAAAGGACTAATAATGAGCCAAACCTGGAATAATTGCTGTGACGTGGGCAGAATTTTGGTAGAGGCGTTGATGGTCGCTATCCTAGTGGATCTCAAGAAAGTTGACACTATCAACATTCGGGAATATATAATTAACGAAGCTAAAGCACATATTTTATCAAAAATGGATGCTTAAAGAGTGATATAATTGACTCTGCAAGAACGCATACCAATGGAACTAAAGTACAATAGTTATCGGATATTTGTATGAAAATGTATAATGAATAAAATGACTGACTTCCGAGATTATAAACCAAAGAACCTAAATCGAATTTTTATCAAAAGTGAAAGAAAATGAATCAGATAATGTAATTTTCATTGAGATTTTTATCTTTTAAATGGATGTTTCCTCTCTTTTCGAACATCAGGCAATTTTTCGAAATCGTCATATCAACGTTAGGGATTATATAAAAAACGAAGCTAAAGCAAATTTTTATCAAAAAGTGTGTGAAAATGCTTAAGGAGCGATATAATTGACTCCGCGAGAACGCAGACCCATGGAACTAAAATACAATTTTTTTTCGCAAATATGCTTGAAAATGTATAATAAATAACCATGATTGACTTCCGAGTTTATAAGCCAACGCAGGTAAAGCACTTTTTTTTTTAATGAGTGAGAATGCCACCAGAGGGTGTCATCGGGACTGGTCGATTGTGCCAGACTAGCATAAATTGCCAGGAGTCATCAGAAAAAAGGCTATCGGTTTTTTTTTCACTAAGTCTATACCACGGGCCAGCCACATACTCCCATTGTAGCGTTAAATGACATGGCTCATTGACGTAGGTAGGTTTTCGTACATGCTGGGTTTTCATATTTTAAATGTCCCCCTCCCAAAAAAAAAATTTTTTTACCTTGTGTCACATTTTTTTTTCAATTAGTACTCGTAAACCGAGTAAACATGGATGAAACCATGAAAGGAGAAAAAATCCATGGAAAATCTAAAATTTGATTAGCATTTATTACATTCTAATTGGTAAATTACATTGGTTGTTTTACAATTAACATTACCACGTAACTTGCATGCAAAATTTAACTTGAGATGTTACAGCTTGGATATGATTTTTGAGTTATTAGAATTTGTTTTATGTAATACTTATATAAAATTCGGTGGTGATTTGTACAAGCAAATCGTGGGAATTCCCATTGGGGGGGAATGCCAGCCCATTTATAGCTGACTTGTTTTTAAGTCAACTAGAATATAAATATATGATGGACAAGAATAATCCAAATAATTTAAAACATGTTTTGTCAAATAATAAAAGATATTTCGATGATATTTTGGTCTTAAATTGTAAGGATTTCATTGATATTTCTAAAAATATATATCCATCAGAGCTTACTCTTGAACCTAGTCATGGCGCTGGGCATGAAGATCATTTCTTAGATTTAAATATTAATATTTCTGATAATAATAATTTAGGTTTTAAAATGTATAATAAAACGGATGATCTTGATTTTGATGTGATTAGTTTCCCATTCCCTGAAAGTAATATACACTCAAACATCACATATTCGGCGTTTTTCTCACAGTTACTTCGTTATGCAAGGATTTGTAGTAATTATATTGATTTTATAAATAGATGTAAAATCCTAAGCCAAAAATTGATATTAAGAGGTTTTTCTGCAAATAAATTAACTTGGCAATTTAAAAAATTTAGTTTTCATTATAACGAACTTTTAAATAAATACCAAAAGAATTATCTAGAAATACTTAAGGAAATTTTTGGCTAATTTCGGAGGTTCGCGAAAAGATGATGCAGCGCCATTTATTTTGAATTGTGTTTCTAATAGAGCGTGCTTTTTTAAATAATAGCCTCATGGTAAAGATGAATTCTATAATTGTTTAGTTCATTCAGGCTTAGGCAAAGTGTTATTATTTGTTATTTGGTAAAATTTATCACATTTAGTTTACCTATTGTTGCTAAAAAGACTTCAAAGAAAAAGAAATCCCGAAAAAAAAATCTCTTAAAGTATTATGTTACACCGGTGTGTATACTGTCATTACATAACATCCCGCGTGTGTACTGTCATTACGTAATATCCCACATGTGCGCTGATATTACGTAACACCCACGTACAAGATTGTGTCAAGTCCCGCGTGTTCATTGTCATTACGCAACACCCCATGTGTGTGCTGCTATTACGTAACACCTACGTGTAAAATTGTGTCAAATTCCATTTGTGCCCCCTCATTCATTATGTAACAATCATGGTAATCATGTCCCTCATAGGTTTTTTAAAAAGAAACTATTGGGTAATTAACACCTTCATCTCTTAGAAAACATTCCCTATGACGTAACTTGCTCCTGCTGGGTGTTATGAAATGATGGGACATGGGTTTCTTCAAAATCAGGGATATGGTTGTCTTTAAACTCAGGGATATGGGTGTCCTTAAAATCAGGATAAGGATGTCTTTAAAAGCCATTTGGTGTCACTACTGATCGAGCGATATTTTGATATATTTTTTTCGTTTGGTGTTATATTGTTATGGCGTTACTGCTTTGTTTCCCTTCTTTTTAAGCCTCCGATTTGGGAGGTTTAGTAAAATGTTTGAATCTAATTGAATTGATTTTTTTTTCTTCGGCTGAGGACGATTTTTCACTCTGTCGTAAAACCAAGCTAAGTTGGCATGAACTCTCGATGATGGATATGTTGAAACTTGGTAGTAGCTAATTTTTGAAATCAGTGTATTCAAGTAGAGCCTTTGTCCTTAAATATTTATTAAACATCTAAAAGAAATTGAATTTATAAATATATTTTACAAAGGTAGGCATATTGATCTTGGTTCCCCCTTGAATCAGATCTTTGTTACCTTTGCCGGTTTTCTTTGGGATCTAAAACTGAAATATCGGTATCCGGATTTTGGGACCCGAGGATATCCAAAGTCGGGATAACAGCTTACTACTTTTGCTACTTTAGGATATCCTAGAAATTCGAGTTGAGTTCGGATTATTTTCCTGATTGTATTCCAAGAAGTGGTGTAAAGCTTTTTCTTGCATTTTCTTCGAGCAACCACGGATACTTTGTAGGACACATAAATAGTTTAATCTTATTACTTAACATTTCTGGATCTTGGGGGTGGAGGTATTAATTAAATAGATATTAACTCCCCGTTTTCTTTTATCTATGTTTTTATACGTATGTTTTCCTGGCAAAACGGTCTTTTGAAGTTGTGATTCCGTCAGTACCCATTACTTTAATCATTTTTCTGGGCAACGAAATTAGCAGTGAGAAAGTCCGATTTTAAACATCGTTAAATTTCCGCAGTACCTCTGCAGTTGTAGATTACCTCTGCGAGGTAATCTAGTTATTACCTCGACTTCATACTAATAGAGAGCTGGTAAGGGTGCTGACTCACCTTGGTTATATGAATGAATGATTTTATTCAGTGATGAAATCCGTAGAGTACTTCACCTTAGTTATATAAATTGATCTTTACAAGTTGTTAACTTGTGTAACCCCTTTGGAAGAAAGGATATTTCTTCGGTGCATTTTTAAATAAATTAATTTAAATTCTTAATTCTTTACTATGAATAAATCTTAGCTTATGAGTAAAAGAAGCTAAAAAACAAAAATAAAGATGCATAAAAATAAGATAATGAGATAATATTTATTCATCAAACAAACACAACTTAGGAACAATGGGGAAATTTTTCTAAGACGGTGGAATTAGATTCAGTGGATATTTCGGCCCTATATCCAAGGGCCGTCCTCAGCACAACGCCAGAAAAAAAAATGTGTATAGACATAAATACTTACATTAAAATGTGAAAATTAAAACTAAAAATGTTTAAAAAGAAAAAATTAAAACAGCCCTTGCATCCTTACTTCAACGAAGTTCAACCAAGACTGATAAATCTGCAGAATACACATAAAATAGTAAATTTTGCTATTGCACCAAAGGCTAATTGGCCTGTAAAGAGGGGGGAAGAGAAACAAGGCATTTGCTCAGGGGAAAAAATAGCCACTTACTCAAAGAATGAAGAGCAACAGGAGATAAAAGCAGTAATAATAATAAACATATAGGTGAAAATAAAACAAAAACTATAGAATATAAAAACTAATAGATTAAGGACTGTATTAATTAAGTAGATTAAATAGACTCCAATAAAATTGTAAGAGGTTAGAAAAAATAGATAAAACAGGTCCTAAGAAGCCAAAAAAATTTTAACGGTTTTTTCAACAACCTGAAAGGGGGCACCTTTGATATGAATCAGGCAAATTATTCCATACAATATGACTCTCCATTAAAGGATTGAGATCCGACCTTAAACACACAGGAAAAGGAATTCGAATATGCTTTTATGTATTGCGAAGATGATAATTATTTTGATCAGAAGTAAAAGACGGTGGAACACTTAAGGGGTAGGGGAGGTCACTATGAAGCAGAGAAAAAGTAAAACATGCACACGAAAGAACATACAGTTTCGGTATCGGGTAAAGGGATAACTCCTGAATGATTGGTTTTCTGAATGAGGTTTCTCTCTTTATTTTAAACCTTAGAAAGTGGTTTTAACAGAGAATGAAAGGTTGACAAAAGATGAGCTTAATTTATAAGAAAATGCAAAGAAATACCCCCCTCCCCAGAAATGTATTCCTTCAGATATACTTTGCGCCGCTCCTTAATTCTCCACATCCTTTGAAGCCATCTGTCTCTTCATTAATTTTCTTAATGCAAACGAGTTATCTATCAGGAGAATCTCTCATAATTAAATTACCTTTTACGAACCATGCAATTTGAACATACGGTAGAAGGTCCTAAAGGCATCCCAATTTGGGGATATTTCTCCACCGAAGGCTGTAGTACATAATCTCTCATATTGTAACCAAGGGGCTAAACACAAAGTCGCTTTATATACACCAGATGCATGGAAGAAAAACGGGATTTATGGAATTTGAAGCCAAGTTACCATCAATTTGTTCAGTTTCTAAATCTAGTTAATTGTTTATAATCAGCAAATGTACTCAAAATCATTTCTCGGAGTGATTAAGAAAGCTGTCATTCTGTGCCAAGGTGTCAAATAAAGGTGGTAAAGGGGGGATTCACCCTGGATTTTGAAAAACAAATCAGCTCCTCCCCCTCTTCTATTTTGTCAATTGGCATCACTGATCCTATGAACTCACCATGTTTCTGATTGCATAAAAAAAATTGATTTTTCACTTAGTGTAGTAACCTTTTTTTTTACTCGTTGGGGTAATGGGTTGGGCAGAAAACTGCATATAAAATTGCAACTTCTGAGTTGTTGTTTTGACAAGGGACGTCACGTAAGATAGAGAGGAGGGATGCCCCCTCCCCCTTTTTAAACGGTCGGTTTTAATTACGTAAATAGGAAGATGGAAATAAGATGGAATTACGATATTATGAGACTTTTCTTAGAGACTGATTTACGCTTGCTTAAAAAATTAAAAGATTTTCCAATTGTTGCATAAGTTTTGGTTTATTTTAATAAAAGAATGCAAAGCAGATTTTATTCATTTAATTCGGGATTAAGATAAAGCTGATTCTCAGCTATCAAAGAATGGAAAAATTGGTGTCATATGTTACAAACACGAAAAACAAGAAGAACAATAGGGAATTTTTTAAGACAGTGGGAAACAAATTAGAATGAATATTTCGGCCCTGTGTCCAAGGGCCGTCCTCAGCAATACAAATAAGAAAAAACAACTTACAAGAGGATAACATCAATAAAACTAAAATGAACAGTTTTTCAAAACAGTCCCAGCATCCTTACCTCAGCGAAGTTCAACCAGGACTGATAAATAAATTGTTGTGAAACGAGGCAATTCATTGAAATGAAAGAAAATGATTTAAAAACACGTTTTTAATGTCAGCCTAGCTTTATTCGCTGCTGATCTTATAGGTCTGTTTGTGACAGGTTCTGTGTTATTTGTATTGTTTTTTTGTAAATATTTCGTAAGGTCATTTTTAATTAAATTTGTGTATAGAGTATTCAGTGAATATCTAAAATTTCATTCTAAATGAAATTTCATTTCATTTCAAATATTCATTCTAATTTGTTTCCCACTGTCTTAAAACATTCCCAATTGTTCTTCTTGTTTTTGGTGTTTGTGATGGAAAGGCAGTGTGGTCTTCGTCTTTATTTATATTGTGTCATATGTTACAACATTAAAACTATAGGACTGCAGAAAAGCTAAAAATTACACAGGGTACATTAAGGCCGCATCCAATGGAGATAGGGGGTTTGGAGCTCCCTCCCGAAATGTTTTTCGACTCAAAAAACGTAACAAAATGAATGCAAACAAGTTTTTAATGCATTTTTTAAAGTTTTTTCTCGCACACACCCCCTAAAAAATCCTTTGGCAACCCCTCTCCCCGAAAAAAATCCTGGAATTCTCAAGGATTAGATTTGTCTAAAAACTTAAATTAACAGTTATTAAGATTATAAACTTTCTAAAACTAAAATTTTAAACAGCAAGGACTATTTATTTTTTTCATTCCTAAATTAGCGGTGCCAGGTATTACTAAACATCTGATTTGCCGCTACTATTTTACATTGCTCCATCAAAAGGTCTTAAATGACTGCTGAATCTTCTTTTGAAGAAGTCAACAGAGAAAACTTTAGGCAAAACATCCCTAGGAAGATATTTCCAGATCGAATTGCTGTTTTTCAAACGAACAAATGAAGTGCTGTTGGTTCGAACTTCGAACGATGCTGTTCTTCAAGTGCTTCACTCTATTCTTGGTTTGCCAACCTTACAATAACTACACTGAGCTGTCCATCATCGCGTGTTTGTCGGACAATGTTTGTCGGACAATGTTTGTCGGACAATGAGAGACATAACACGAGAAAGCTTTACAGAAGGAGGTGAATTTATGGACTTGTAGACAACAGCCATCCAAGGTACATCAAAGCTTTCACTAACAGACTGGATAGAGTCATGAGTGAACCTGCCCTATTAATCCTTTTTCAGATCTTCTGAAGTGATGCCGACAACGTTTAGGAAGCACTAGAATACAGAGGATATCCATGTTCAGTGACGGGTCTAATGCAAGATCTATTAAGGCCGTGATTAAGTGAACTTGAAAACATTGAGATTCAAAATCAAAGTTAGGGTAGTCTTCTGTCAATTCTCTAGAGACCGTCGATTGTCAAAAACCCTTCAAATAGCGCTTATTCATTGGTGGAAATAGCAGGTTAATTACACTAGCTTGTCAATCTGGTCTCTAGGGGTGTTATCGGCGATCTGAAACGATTCTTTCTTGCAAAATCTTGTAAAAATTTCAGGTAGCGGAAAATATTCTATGGGACTGTTCGAAAAAAGGAAAATACATCGAAAAATGTTTCCAATCATCTTACAGGCTATTGTCTTCTGCTCATGATTGCACCGATTTTGTTCTAAAAGCAATATCCTTCCTAGAGTACAGATATGAAAAAGAGCGAGTCATTTTCTAAGATTTCTAAGCAATTAGAGGAAATAGAGCAAAATCATAGCAAACATTTTGTAGCATCTTTAAGAAGCTACGGCCTGACATTAAAAGCGGTATTTTCCGCCATTGAATACTTGAGTACTTTTTAAATATAAATTTTCGATTTTAACATGGGATTTTCGAGTTCCATCAGTTCACTTAATTACGGAAGGGATGATCCCTTCGCTCTTAAAATTCAAGACATCCAAACACCACTGTTTTTGCTCCCTGGGTATATCTTAGGTCTATTTATAACTGAAAACCGCGACTAGTTCTTTAAAAATTAGGAAGTTTTTTGGGCATTGCCACATTTTGCCAGTTTTACCACAGATAATACTCGGATAATAAATAAGTAAAGCCAATTAGTTAAATTTTACAATGCTTTTCGCACGTAAAAATTCAAGCTTCAATAGATTTTGCCTCTCAACCATAACTACACCTTAAAATGAAAGCTAGCTTTCTTAATCTGTTTCATGCACTATGTTTTAAATTTATTGTTTGACTGATTATTCACATTGCGAAAGCTAACTTTCTTAAGCTGTTTTATCCAATATGTTTTACGTTAATTTTTTTATTGTTTTTCGTTCGTACAAATTCAAGCTTTAACAGATTTTGCCAAACTGCAGAGCTGTATATTGACAGCTTTTTCGTTAAAAATTTAATTCCTATTTTTTCCTTTTTACGACAAATATGATTATATAAGCCTCCACTCAACAAATTTGAACAATTAAACTTCATTTACACTGCCTTCGGTTCTTTACAGTATTGTTTGAACAAAAAATCACCCAAAATGAAACCATGGGCATAAGTGAAAACCAGAGCTGGAGTTAAGTTTCTTCTCAAGGTGGGGGGGGATTCAAACTTTTCTAAGCCTCACTACACCATCAATACTGTAACTTTAACAATTTTTGCCCGTAAATACTAAAGCTTTAGCTTTTCGCCGCCGCCCCGGCGTGCCGTCCGGGGCGCTTGTCCTTTTTATCCCCCTTAGATCCAGCCCTGGTGAATACTAAATTTATCACATGAAAAAGGGATTGATGAAGGAACATAAATAACTTCAGAAGCAGAAATGTGTGTGCATTAGCGCCAACCAGTATGTAACCCCTTGATTATAATTCAACTCCAATTGATAGTATCGTAATCCTTCAAGCGATCTGTGACAGCTCTATCTTCAAAAATAGGGTTAACAAAGGAGCTGTGGCCAAGAAGAAGTGGGATGACAATACAGGATATTGTTGACAAAGGCGATTGAGCATCTCAAGGGAAGAATTAAAACCTCTGTAGGGATAGAAAAAGAATAGATTGCAAATCAAGATGGTGCACGGGAATACAGATCCGAATACAATACCAAAAATGTCGTATAAATAGTAGATTTCTGAACTCACGTTTTCGAGAATTTCAAACTCAATGTGATGGTCCGAAGTTGAAGCACATCTCTGCACATAGTCGGCATATGGCGTCCAAACCGTAGCTAATCAGGTCAGCATCGTATAAAGTCCTTTTTTTGAGGGGATGGGGGCAACAATTAAAAAAGTGGGAGGAGCCTAATAATAAAAAAGAGTTTTACTTGATAATTTGAATGAGAAGTCCTCTAATATTTTAGAAAATTTAGGATTTGGCGAGGGTTGGGACCCGAGGTTCCGCTGTACGTGTCCCCAAATCAGGTTGCACACATACAGGGTGGGTAAGGCTAAGCTCGATCAAGACATGCTTTGATTGGTCATCAGCACTAACGGTACCTGGCAACCTTTACCTGAAAAATAAACATGAAGAGGTAGGCTTAGAGATATCAATATATGGTTTTTTACCATGCTCACAGTTATCATAATTAATAAAACTGTAAGAATAATTTATGAGAAGTGCTCCAAAATTGGCTAAGCTCGACAAAACAAAGAAACCTTGGACAACAAAACAACGAAGCAATACACAGGCAGTCAAAAAAAGAAGAAAAACGCTAATAAATCAGTCGAAATTTTTTTCTGAATCGCCTACTCTATGGAAAGAATAAAAATGAGATAAAAGTCCGCAAATTGAAATAAAAAGAACAACCTCCAAGATAAAAATCAAAGCAAAGAGTCACCTTTTTCAGATAAAGGCATTTTTATTATTGTTCAACAAATCTCCAGGGAGCCCGAGTTAAGTCATACAACCAATGGGTGGCTTTGGTTTTCGTGATATGTAAAAGTATCGTTTTATTACAAAATGCTTCTTCAGTGACATAAACTATGGTTATGTTTTTTTGTTTTTTTTCTTACGAAAATACACCATTGATGTCAGCGTAAACGAGAGAGTGGTGACGGTCTAACCTCTGGCTATATTATAGAAAGTTTGTCTCTTTCTAAATAGATGAATATTTTACTAAAATTTTGGAAAGGTGCACCTAATTCTTGTCTGGGGCCAAAAAGAATGGTTTTTGCTGGCTCTTAAACTAGAGCCTGCAACATGAGAACTGAAATTGAGTTTATAGTTTATGTCAAAGGCTGTATGCTAAGAATGAAATTTAAAAGAGTCTGCGAATTAAATAAAAAAGGAAAGCTTTAAACATAGTGAAAACGGGTAACAGTCCTTGTCAGTGTATCGACCATCACAAAGAATCAACCGTCAGATTGTCATGACGACCGTCACGATGATCAGAAGTTATTCCACTAAGTTTTTTTTTCTTCGAGTCACGTGTCTAATTTCAAGTGGAATACTCCAAGCAGGTCGGTCAAGCGAGCAACACATGTGCCTCCTAAAATCAAACAGTAATTTTATATCTAAAGAAATAAGGATTTTTTCCGAACTCCATTTTTAGTAATAACTTTACAAAGGTTACTCTCGGAAAGAATATCTGAAATTTCAGCTGACAAAGATATATTTTTCCTGTTTCTTTCCCGCAGTGGTAATTGTGAGCCAAGATTTCTCATTCTCATAAGCACTATAACAACGAAGAAGTAATTGTGAAATAGCCTTGTGATATTTTTTTCTTGTGTCTTTCCCGCAGTGGTAATTGTGAGCCAAGATTTCTCATTCTTATAAGCACTATAACAACAAAGAAGTAATACCATTCGATTCTCCATTACACACTGTTCCCAAACATTATTGTTGCTACAGTAGTAATTGCGTCCAAACCCCTCCCCTTACCTATTTGATCCGTATATAGTCCTAGACTAAGCACAAAACTTCACTGTTCTGTTGGTTTGCATGACTTTTTATACTTATGACTCATTAATAATGAATATTGATAGTATTAATATCAATTGATATAGATATTATTGGTAGTAATAAAAATATCAAGAAAAAATCAGCTAGGTTTTGTGTATAGCCTAGGGCTATATCTGTCCCCATTCAAGTGGAGGGGGGGTAGAGAAATGCCTAATCATTCTGGGTACTACTCTGATGGTATTTTATGTATGAATGAATACAATGCCATAGAGTTTGGATCGATTCCTGATCCCCAAAGGCATGGGGAAGACACTAGTTCTTTCTTCCCACTGAGTTTGGTCAAGATATAACAACCCGTTTCTTGGAATGCCGTAATGACAAAAATTTAACAACTCCCTACCGAATGTTTCAGAATATTTGTGTGAGATTGGGTATAAACCTCTTAATGTTTACCAAGTTCAAATCTTTTAACCTTTTATAGTAGATATTGTGATAGCTAGAGAATCCTCCGCACTGTTGTAATTCATAGGTAAAATTCAAAGAACAACAAAGAACTTGTGGTTCTGATTACGTTTGACTGAGATCTTAAAACTTCTTCTATTGGAATTTCTGGTGACAGAAATTTAGGACCTCACCTCTTTCCATCTCCGTAGAGTTCCGGCCAGCCTTTGATCCTAAAAAGACATGATCAGGAACTAGCTCAAGTTCATACTTTTTCTATAATCCTGTCTTGTGGATATATTGATGTTAAAAATTTTGGGGACCCCTTCCACCTTCCCAAAAGGTAATATTAAGTCTCAGCACTCCAAGAGTAAAAACAGGGCACTCGCTTCTATATCAAAGTGGAATCAACTCTCTCCCAGACATAAGCTCTCGTGTATTCTGTAGAATATATTAGACAGTATTGGGCCCCAATACTGCCAAGATATTCAAAATCCTATTTTGACATTAGAAATGGAAACTATCTTGTCTTCATCAAGATAAGTGAGCGATTATTGCAACAAAGATAATAATGCCCATAAGAGTCAAACCACTATCATAAATATTACTAACCAGCCAGATAACAATAAAACAGAAGAGAAGAAAGGTGAAAATGGCGTTTAATAAGGCCAACTAACATACTGGATGAAACAAAACGGATATTTCGATCTAATAGACCCTCTGCCGAACTAGTTTTACTTAAAACTGGATAAATATGACAGTTCTCTGCTTTGTTATTATAATTCGCTTGAAGAACCTTTATCGCATGTCTAGATTATAATTGAAAGACCATTAGTCTTTATACTTGGGTGAATGGTGATCTTTTTGTTTGTTTTTTTTTTTACCTTTTATTTTGTTCTGCGTTCTTTGCTTTTTAATTCTTCCAATTTGAGTTTTGTTTAATTTTGATATCCACATGGCTTGTTTTTGTTATTTTAATTCATGTATTCTCTTTTTTTCTGGTCGAAAATGCTCAGAAAATGTAAAATTTATTTTTTGAGACTGCTTCTAATATTGCAGAAGAAGGAAAGCAGTTGTCTTCCCGAAATATCCGTCTTTGTTGCATCCAGTATTTTTGTTGGCCTATATTTTAACCTTTCTCCTCTTTTATTTTTTTGGGGGAGGAATGGCAGGAAAATGCGGTTTACGAAATTATCTAAGCCAGGTTGTTGATATCATTATTTATAATAATATATATATATATATATATATATATATATATATATATATATATATATATATATATATATATATATATATCAAACAGTTCGTGGCAACGAACTGTAGTAAGGAGTGACCTGGCTCAATAGCAACGGAAACTCTTAAAAATTGAATTTTAATACCAATAGTTACATCAAAAGAATCACATTTGAATGCTGATTTTAATCATCAAGTTTAGTTTTACCCATCAAAACTTAGGAGCCTCAGACAATTCGCCTTATTTTAGATTAAAGGGGAGACACCCCTTAAAAGTGATAGAATCTTGACGAAAATCACACCATCAGATTCAGCGTATCAGAGAACCTTACAGTAAAAGTTTCAAGCTCCTATCTACAAAAATGTGGAATTTTGCATTTTATGCCGCAAGACAGATCACTGATACGTGTTTATTTGTTTGTTTTTTTTTTCCCAGGGGTTAACGTATCGCCCCAGTGGTCCTGGAATGTCACGACAGGACTCATCCTGACGGAAATTAAAATTTCTAGTGCCCTTTTTAAGTGACCAAAAAAATTGGGTGGCACCTAGGCCCCCTCCCACGCGCATTTTTTAACCCAAAGTCACCGGATCAAAATTCTGAGACAGCTATTTTGTTCAGCATAGTTGAAAAATTCAATAATTATGTCTCTCGGGACGAGATAATCCCCCACAGTCCCTGGGGGAACGGCTGCAAGTTACAAACTTTGACCAGTATTACATATAGTAATGATTATTGGGAAGTGCACAGACGTTTTCAGGGGGATTTTTTTTTGGTTTGGGGAGGGGCTTAGGGGAGGGGGTTATGTGGGGGGAAGTTCCATGGAGGAATTTTTCATGGGGGAAGACAATTTCCATGAAGGGGGTGCAGGATTTTCGAGCATTGAAAATAAAGGAAAGAATAAATATGAAAAAGCTTTTTCAACTGAAAGTAAGGAGCAACATTAAAACTTAAAAAGAACAGAAATTATTACGTATATGAGGGGTTCACCTCCTCCCAACACCTCACTCTTTAAGCTAAAGTATTTTTAGTAATTTCAGCTATTTATTCTACGACCTTTGTGATTCACGGGCCATTCTTAAGGAATTGGGACAAAAAAAAAATTTACTGTAAAAGTAGAGTTGAGAGAAAGAGTCAAAATTTAGCGCAAAGAGCGGGGTGTTGACGAGGGAACAGCCCCTTTCATATACGGAGTAATTTAAGTTCGTTTTAAGTTTTAATATCGCTCCTTACTTTCAGTTTAAAAAACTTGTTTTTTAATTTAGTACTGCAAAGAAACGGTAGTTGCCTTAATAGATAAACCGAAATACATTGTAAATATTATTGACCATGTTATGGATTAAGTTACATATTAGCAATAATACTGCTAGTTTAAGATCTAACATGAGAAAATGAAAGTATTTTTTCAAAGCTATTAAAATCCACCGTATCCTTACTAAATTGAACCAATCTTAACGCAAAACTTTTCAACACCCATTCATCGATGACAGATCCCAGACAAATCTAAAAAAATAATTTCCATCATCTCCCCACTTCGATGACTTCCCAGCTAATGCAATATTTTTCTGCCAATAACCAAATCGGAGTCCTCTCCCTTCTAATCTTCTATCTTCTAAAGGAAACTATATTTCTTCCCCAAGGTGCAATTACGCGAGTTATAGCAGTATGACTCATACAAGAAATTAGGAGAGGGAAGACAGATCCAGAGAGAAAGTGAGGCTCTATCAAGCCTCTTTACTAGGTCACCTTCCCTTATTAAATAGATTCTTCACCGTTGCTGGGCTAATTAACTAGGTGCTTGCACGTTATAGAGAAAGCAGGGAGGTAAATTAAATGGACAATATGCGATGTTTATGATCTTTTGTAGTTAAGGCGATGCACGGTATTATATCATTTATAGGTTATAAACCTATAAACTAGGAAAACCATTTTATGAAAAGTCAGGGGAAGTAAATCTTTATATAAATTCAGTTTTCCGGGACTCTGTTCCACTTCTAGACACTGGGTGAAGCAAGGATGTCAATTCGCGGAAATGTAGGGGGATTGAGAAACTTTTTTTCAAAGGGGGGGGGGCAATTATGCTGTTTTATCGATCTTCTAAGTGCAAGTATTCATAAGGGTATTTTTCATAATATAGGGAGGCGACAAAAAATATAGGAGGGAAATTTCCCCCCTTTTCCAAACTTCCTATTGACGTGCCTCGCTATTGGCCTCTCAACTACCTTTCGATATGGCATCTTAGCCAAGCAAGTACACGGAAATTTTTTTCTGACTGAGCATCATTCTTGGGGCCTAAATTAAAAAAAAATAATGAAAGATACATTTTACCCAAAAATGTGGTGAATTATTAGGTAAACATTGAAATTTAGAGATCAAACATTGAATTGAAAAACATTGAAATTTTCTGGGCAAATTAAAATGGGAAGTGAAGGAAAGTTGACATCTTCCTGAGCACATGCCTGGTCTGAGCATCAAATATATAGTGTCTACTTTTTTCTTACCTGTATTCTTATTTCCTCCTCAGCATTAATTTACAGTTCATTATTGGTGATTTTTCAGACATTGACAAGAAAGATGTCACTATAAGATGTCACCAATATTTCGTCACAAAACTTTTGCAAATCCAAATATGTAGACATTTCTCCAAATTAGGAGAAAATTACTAATCAGAAATCAACTATAAGAAGATGCGCAACTACGGTAAACCTGTACTGGTTCGGATAGCTAAAAGTTTTTTTCGAACTTCTCGAACAGACGGGGGAGAATCATCGGATAGAAAAACATTCTGATTGTCCATGATAGTTTTTCCACGAAGATTTCGAGCCTGTTTTAGAACTGCCACTTTCAGCTCCCTGATCTCCATGATAACCTTTACCAGCTTTTTTTCAGGCTTAACATCAGCTATCGTGTATTTGGGTACCTCATGGATTCCAAGGCATGACGAAATTATACTAACAGCGTTTACAGTATCAATCGCTGTCACGTTCCATACTAGAATATTTTTATCAGTTTCTTTACTTTCCAGCTTCATCGTTGTATGGCTTAGGCTAGATAACTGCGAATTCAGTAAAGAATTTTCATCAACCAGCACAGAAATGTGGTTCTTCAAATCGCTGGTTTCTACCTCAAGGCTGTTCACTTTAGGCTTAATACCTTCCACCTCCAATTTTGATTCCAATACAGATTATTCGATCTTAGAAATCCTTTGATCTAATCCTTAAAAATTAACATTCAGCTCATTTAACGTAGTTGAATTTTCTTTAACAGTCTGTAAAACTAGACTCAAACTATCAGCTAGTGATTTCATTGAGATTCCTTCCATAGGACTGGATGTGAGAAAAAACTCGTCAGATTTTGCCTTCATCCTCTTTCCTCCCATTATACAAAATAGTAATTGAACTCCAAGAAAAAATAGACTGTAGAAATATACTACCACATAAAACTCCTTTAATTACTCACTTTGAGTAATATTGGCATCTGAATCTATCCAAAAAAAATTCGACAGCAAATTAACCTTGCTGAACACTAAATGAATGGTCCGACGCAAAGTAGGAGTATTTACCTCGAATGCATTCTTGTTTTATCAAAACTTTGTGAGAGTAAATCCGGTTTAAGATGTTCACTGAATAGATGCTATATGTGAAGTTGTGAACTGACAACACTATAACTAACAACACTTATACAAAGAGATTAATCTCAAGGGGTAGAAATATTTACACATTGTTTTTTTTTAGTAAGTTTCATTGGAATATTTAATTATATGTTCTAAAATTAATGTTTTCTTCTCAAAAATACCGGTCGACATGTGAATTAGTTAGTAGGCTATTAGAGTATTTTAAGCAAAAAAAAAATCCAAATATTGTTACCATTTCTCCCGATTTTTAGGTAGGTCTACCGAATCCCCAATCCCTCTCAAGACAAAAAAAGGCATACGGAAAATCATATAAAGTTAGATTATATTTTGCGTTGACTGAATTAAAAAAAAAAAAAAAAAAAAAAAAAAAAAAAAAAAAAAAAAAAAAAAAAAAAAAAAAAAATCATGCGGCACCGAAGATTTCATCTCAAGAAAAAAAAAATATTCATTTATCTTTAAATTTTTCTTGGATTCAGCACTATAATTTTTTTAGAAAATAGGCACTATCATCAAAACAGTATGCTGTACGAAGCGGGATTGGTTCAATCCCGCTTTCTAGGGTTATAATGAAAGAAAGGTTGAGATGGCGAGGGCACATTGTGCGGATGAAGGATGAAAAATTGCCGAAGATTGTGCTTTTTGGTTAACCGTCTAGGGCTAAACGGAAAGCAGGTCGTCCTTGGTTGGGTTGGGAGGACGTCATGAAGAAATATCTAAAGGATTTAAACATCCTAGGAGCGTGTAAAGAGAGAGGCTTTGAATAGATTGCGATGGTGGAGGAGTGTGCGTGGCTGTATTGGCCTCAGGTGGCTTTGTGCTACGATAAGTTGTTAGCAGCAGTAGTAGATCATCAAAAGGGACTAGATCACTAGATCAAATATAGGCAATAGGTAGAAAAAAATCTAGATAGGTCAAGACTTAGGGAAAAATTCAAATAGGGCCTTAATTTCACAAAAAAAAAATGTTTTCTGTTTGACGCCATATAATTGCAATAGTTTTTTTGCAATCAAATAGTAAATCAAAATAGTAAATTTTGATGAAAATGAGTGTCTCTGCTAAATGTTTCACAAAGCACATAACAATTTAATTTGATTGTCGATAATATAGACTAATAAAATTAAAAAAAAACAAGCTTTTTCAACTGAAAGTAAGGAGCAACATTAAAATTTATAACGAACAGAAATTATTGTGTATATGAGAGATATTGCTCCTCCTCAAAACCTCGCGCTTTACGCTAAAGTTTCTTAGCACTTTAAAAAAAGAGCTTTTTATTGTTCTAATTAAACAAACAGTGTTTCGGGGTCGTTCTTACGGAATTGGGAAATAATTGAAACTTTAGCGCATAAATCATTACCAACCATTTATTATACTTTATTAATAAATTATAGCTTATTTATGGGCTACAATATGAATCATTTTAATTTTTGGCACACTATAACCCAACTGAATTTTAGATTAAAATGCTAAGAACACGGAATATGGAATTGTATTTTCTGCATTGTTTAAGTGCAAACTTATATAACCAAACATTTCTTAAAAATTAGTAAAAATCAATAATTCAATTTTTAATTAAAAAACCTTCGTGCATTTATGTGATTTTTGGTACTAGTGGTTGCAGAATTGAAAAAAAGTAAAGCATAGACAAACAAATCAGAAAAAATAAGCTTAAAAAAACTTGGTATTAAATAACTTAAAAGGTGTAGATTTCCATTGAAGGTGCTGTTGTCTTTGAGAATCATTAGTTTGTTAATGGTTGAATTTACAAGTAGCCAATGCAGATTGACCCTGCTACAGCACTATATCTCGATTATTATTGTTATTATTAAAAAACAATCCATATTCTTCCTGTTTCGGAAATATCTTCTTCAGCTGCCTCTTATGGCTCGTAGTCAGTACTTTTCCAATAGATTTGATTGTTTTCCAATATTTCTTCAAAGATGTCGTTAACTTTTCGCTTAGCTATATAATTCAAGTCTGTTTTTACAGTTGAGTTGTTATTTTTCCTGTGAATTTCTTGGTTGTGCTTTTATTGATTTTTATTTCTTTTTATTATAATCTATGTACATTCATCTTTGTGTAGACGATGGAAACAAATTGTTATTATCATTAAAGCAGTAAAAAAAAAGTAGTAAACTAGTCTGGTTTGGGATTCTCAATTGAGACATAAAATTATTTTGTCATCATGGAAGAGGGAGACAATAAACTTAAATTTTAATGAGCGAACCAAGATTTGTTTTTACTTAGAGCAAAGACCCTTGAGGGCAGTGGTCTTCGTGCAGTAGGAATGGCAGTCAAACTAGAAATACTAAATGCTTCCATTAGCTGAGAGACAAATACAACACGGGCAAAAATGGTGCATCCCTCAACTTAATAGGTCACTATTAGGTAAAAACGCTACTGATTTAGATACTAAATATAGAACGGTTTGTTCTGTTGAGGAGAAAGGAAACGACATTTGTTGGCTATTGCTGGACTTTATTCTTTTTCTAATTATATCCCTTATATATATCCCTAGTGCTTTGGCTTAAGATGGTTCACCTTTTTATTATCTTTATTAGCTTTATGAAAAGGAGTTGGTTATGGAGATGTTAGATCCATTGTTTCATTAAGTCTATTAGCTTTATGGCAAGGAGTTGGCTATGGAGATGGTAGATCCGCCGTTTTACTATGTTTATTAGCTTTATGACAAGGAGTTGGTTATTGAGATGGTAGATCCATTGTTTTATTATGTCTATTAGCTTTATGGCAAGGAATTGGTTATGGAGATGGTGGATCCGCCGTTTCATTATGTTTATTAGCTTTAAGACAAGGAGTTGCCTATGGAGATGGTAGATCCACCGTTTCATTATGTTTATTACCTTTATGGCAAGGAGTTGGTTATAGAGGTGGTAGAGTCACCGTTTCATTATGTTTATTAGCTTTATGGAAAGGAATTTGTTTGGAATGTATCCATTTGACTTTTAACTTTTAGATTTATGTGCGATCTTCTGTGATTTTTCAACAAATATTATCAATAATTTTAGTGATATTTCGGAGCAGGAGTATTGGAGGTAGGATTTCCGTTAAATCAATTATATTTTCAGACTCAATGCAATAGTTGATATGCACACCCAAGGCAAAGTGGATGGTGTTCAGTCCAACAGATTGGGTTGACGATTCAACTGGGAAAGGAGAATAAAGATTGAGGTTCGAAAAGGGGATACATGCAGATATATTATTTTACGATTAGGACAATGCTTTAAGTATCTGTTCTGCAAAGTTACTGGGGATCAGTGGATTTGGCACCAGACTTTTGGAACCAGAAACCAGAACATTCCTTTGGTGGGAATGGGGCGAGCTTAGCAGTAGGTGGACCTATTTACCAAGGGAGGGGAGGGGGTTCAACGAATGGTTAAACATCAGGGACTCTGTTGATTCAAATTTTGAACCTCTGATTGAAAGAGATATCAGCATGAGTGAGTGTTGGGGCAAACAGTCTTTTTTGCAATAGTTTTTGAGTATACTACAACCTTGCTGCCCTTTGTTTGAATTTTACAGAAATATTGCTTTCTTTAACAAGTGGCTCTTTCTCTTAGGGGAGTCCTAATCAAGGTGTCTCTCTTGATTTAAACAGAACAGTGTGCTCGTTTAAGCCCATAGCTATTTAATGATAGAATTTTGTTAAGGTTCAAAGGATTTAGAAAGGTAATGGTGGGCATTTGGAAAATAATATATCCTATATTTTAATCTAGATAGCATATACAATTTGCAATTATCTAGTATAATTTTTTGGGGGCGCCCTCACTTGGTTTCAGCTTGTTTTTTTTTTTGTTTTTTTTTTCTTTTTTTAGGATACAAAGTCACCAAGCAATGCCCATAGCTATTTTAATGATAAAATTTTGTTAAGGTTGAAAGGATTTAGAAAGGTAATTGAGGGTATTTGGAAAAAAATAGATCCTTTATTTTAATCTAGATAACATATAAAATTTTTAATAGTCTAGTATAATTTTTGGGGACACCTTCACTTAGTTTCAGATTTTTTTTTTTTTAGGATACAAAGTCACCAAGCAATGCCCATAGCTATTTTAATGATAAAATTCTGTTAAGGTTGAAAGGATTTAGAAAGGTAATGGAGGGTATTTAGAAAAAAATAGATCCTTTATTTTAGTCTAGATAGCATATAAAATTTTTAATAGTCTAGTATAATTTTTTGGGGCACCTTCACTTAGTTTCAGATTGTTTTTTTTTTTAGGATACAAAGTCACCAAGCAATGCCCATAGCTATTTTAATGATAAAATTTTGTTAAGGTTCAAAGGATTTAGAAAGGTAATGGAGGGCATTTGGAAAAAAATAGATCCTACATTTTAATCTAGATAGCATATACAATTTTTAATAGTCTAGTATAATTTTTTTGGGGCACCCTCGCTTAGTTTCAGCTTGTTTTTTTTTAAGATTCAAAGTCACCGAGAAATGCCCATAGCTATTTTAATTATAAGAGCTTGTTAAGGTTTAAAGGATTTAGAAAAGTAATTGAGGGCATTTGGAAATAATAGATCCTGTATTTTAAACTAGATAGCATATACAATTTGCAATAGTCTAGTATAATTTTTGGGGGGGCACCCTCATTTAGTTTCAGCTTGTTTTCTTAGGATACAAAGTTACCGAGCAATACTAGATTCAAAAGGAGTTGATGTGTTCATGGCTAAACAGTTTGGAATCAGTCCTTGGAACTAAAATTCTATGGCCACTCTAATCTTTGGAGTAACCGAAGAAACCCTTTTAGTTATTTTATAAGCTAGTCTTACTTTGAACATTGACTGTTTATTGCAGATCATTTTTGAAAAGACCTCACGTTAATACCTGAAAATTCAAATTATTTCATTCAAAAACGGCTGTAAGGTCAAAGAGGTGAAAGTATCCTGTGAGTAGGGCAAACTTTGAAATATTCTCTTTGAGGAAAAGTTCGTCAACTTTATTAAAGCCTGGGGAAGGGGGTTACATGACATAATAATGATTTCGTCAACATTTTGCCACCAGTATTTTTTTTTCACGTAAATTGTGGGAATAGCTCTGTTCCATACGTATTCTGATGACAAAATGAAACTCATTTTAGGCTAAAACGATGCTAAAACGATTTAGGCTAAAGCAGTCTGAATTAAGTTTTTTTTTTTACTTTTATCACTTTTATTTATTTTTGAAAACTATTTTTCATAAAACTAATCTCTTTACAGAAGTTTTTTTTTAATTGATATTTTACTTAACTTTCAAATTAAATAGAGAAGAACAGAAACTTCTTGACAGGGGGCGTCGTTGGGGGGGGGGGGGCTCATACGGAATAAAAAAGCTCGAGATTCGCCATCACTTCTTGATATGTAATGCTGAAGTTTAAATATCTGATTTAAGTTCCTTGCGCAGACACTGGGCTTAAAAAATTTGAAAAAAGTTACGAGCTACATAGTGGGAATTTTCTGCCGATTAACTATTAAAAAAAATTAGAATTTTTTTTCCAACTGTCTTTTTCCTTCATGAATTGCAAAATTTATTATATATTGCCATCTACTATATTTTATTCTAGATGACTGATTTTGCGAAATGTGATTTTGAGGAAAAGATTAGCTAGTAAATAACTTGGAATACACTTAAACTTAGCAACCTTATTTCTACATAGCAAGAGCAAATATACTTAAAAGCTGAAGATTTGATTACTACTGTTGATACAGCTAAAATGGCAGTGAACATTCCATCGATAAGTCTTAATCAACGAAAGAAATCTTTTATTGGTGTTCAATCTCCACTTGGATATGTTGCTGGTGTTGGTAGAGGGTAGGCTATCCTTCTATCTTTTGTAGGCTGGGTTTTTATAAAAGTAATTAAGCTGCAGTGAAATTGATCTGGTAAATTGTTTTCTTGATTTGTCTGCTAGCTAAAAGTTTAACCTAGTAATGCAAAAATGTCTAAGGGCATCAGAGCTGATTGTCCTTCAGAAGGGGGTAGAGTGGAGGCAGATGTTTCAAAAGAACCTTCCAAGATTATCAATGAGGCTATTCATACAGTCCTAAAAGCTGTGGTAAAATTCTACTTTAGCTATTTTTGGTTGTCTTGGAAAGGGGTTAGGTTAAGTAACAAAACTTTCTGGGATGGGTCTACAGGCTAAAGTATGTCCCAGCAAGGTATTTTGAAGTACCTAATTCCACTCCCTCTAGAGGACCCTGAAATGTGCCTAGGCCTACATGACAGGTCTAGGCTACACCTATTGGAATTTTGACAAAACAACATTGTACCTTAATTTCCAGTTATCAGTTTCTTTGTTCTGAAAGTACAATTCCTGTTATTTGAGTAGAATTATAGGGGAATATATAACTGTTCGTATTATTGACTTACCAATAAAGTGAACATACCACTCAATCCCTTTTTTTATGGTCTTTATAAATATAATACTCACTTCTATTACAAATTCAAATTTAAGCACTTTTTGACCTAACCTAAACTAATCATATTATAAATAATTTTGGCACTGAGAAAATGTAGTATTATTTTGTTGAAAACAAGCAAGAAAATGTCATTGAGAAAACATAGTATTAGGCTATGCCTATTTTGTTGGAAATTAACTGATAACTTGTACTTTAATTAAAAATTCTTCACTTTAAGAGCTCAAAAAGTACTTAGATATGAATTTTCAATAGAAGTAATTATTTTATTTGTAAAGAGCATAAAAAAGGCTATTGAATAGTATGTTCACTTTATTGGTAGGCTATATCAATAATATGAACTGTTATATATTTATCAAATTTTAAGCCATATCAATGTTTTTATGTTGTTTTTTTTTTAATCTAGGAAATGTATTTGCATATCTTTAAAACCTTATAAGTTGCTATTGAGCAAAGTTGTGAAGCTAAAAACAATTTTCTTGTACTTCATTTAAGCAGAAAATCTATTTTGCAAGGTTTCATTGTTATGACATGTAGATTTTAAAGGTCAGGACCCTCTAGTGAGAGAAGAAGTAGAGGTAAGTACTTCAAAATACCTTCCTGGGACATACTCTAGCCTGTAGACCCATCTCTGAAAGTCATTTTTCTAACATAACCCCTTTCCAAGCTAGCCAAAAGTAGCTAAAGTAAAAATTTACCAAAATTTTATCCCTTAATTACTTTAATTTGCACTTTGGAGCAAAATTAAGGTCTGCATTGGATCTATTATGCTCTGTGTTTAGGATGCTAAAATTTTGTCACTGTGTTAGGGCCCAGTGACATGCTATAAGAGAAATCTTCTGGAGAGTATAACCCCAACCAGAAGATAGGTATGATTTGTGATGACCATTCTTAAGTGGTTTAAAGCTGACACAACCCCACAGCAGCAACTCTGGATAGAGTATGCTCAATGGTTAGGTATGACAGACAGTATCAGCCTCCTAACAAGACACTCTGGTGATGAGGTTGGCATCAGTGGTTAATTGATTAGGATTAAAAGTCCCAATCATATTTCCACCACTTGTGGCTCTGTTCTTTGTCAAGTCTAGACTTACAGGGTACAGCTGTGGGTGCAATCACAATTTGTGCTGGAAGAATGTTCTAGTTGTTGACAGCACTGCTGGAGAAGAAATGTTGCTACATTCATGTATTAACCTGACATTTTGACAGTTTATGTGAGTGCATGACCTATTGCATGTTGCTGGCTTGAATGTTTGGCTAAGAGGGGGTTGTTTGGTTGAGCATTATACTTGTGAGAAGTATTGTGTCAGGTACAGTAGCACCAGAAAAGGAGTGCTGTCAGCTGGAGTACTTGAGTCTCTTGTTGTAAGGGAGATCATGTAGGCCAGCTCTGCACTTTGTGGCATGCCTCTAAACTCCCTCATTTAGGCTAGTATCATTTTTCAGGCAGGGGAGGTGAGACATGCATCAAAATCTAATGTAGACCTGACTATAGCCTTAGAAAGACTTGCAGAAGCAGCTAGTTATAGTGCATTTAAGGAGACCAAGACTTGAGTGCACTTGAGACTGCTAACTTAACTACTTTCCAAGATAGCAAAAGCCCATCATCCAGAATTTTACTTCTGTTTTGCTAGTAGAAATAAAATTATATTATTTGATAAAATATAATGCCAAGTTCATATAGTCATCTATTCCACATTTGTGGATTCATTGCATTCAAGTCTAATAAACTAAACAATTTACAAATCTTTTAATTCTGCCATTTCTAAATATTATCAATAATTTGTGTGTGGGATTTGAAAAGCAAATAATGCAAATTATAAATTGCTCCTTGTTTTAACAAAATTGATAGAAAAGGAGTCAAGGTTAGCTGAGCTACACAGTAGCTGGACAGCTAATTACTAGTTCTGTAGATTTTCCAAAAGAGAGATTTTGAGAGAGGAAAAAATGGGTTTAATTTGAATAAGGCAGAGACAAGCATACTAAAAAGAAAGTCAATAACAAAACATTAATTAATAAAAAAATTCTGAATATTTTGATTCCACATCTGGGAGCCTTTGTTAATGGAAAAAAAAATAAAAACTTTGATCATCTAAAGACAAAGAACAACACAAACAAAAGAGGAAAAATGAACAAATAACTAAAAATCACATATTAATACAACATCCAAAATACAGCATAACTGTAATCACAGATAAGAATGCAAAAGTCTTTTGATACTTTTTGCTATACAATCTGATTGGCAAATGGGATCTATCAAAAATAAAATAAAATTTTTATTTGAACAAAACAAATCTCAGGTCACCACCCGTGATTACATTTATAGGTTAAAACCCTTGAACTATTTAGATATGGCAAACAGGTCAACAAATTTCATGCATTGTAAATTGAGTGATTTTTGTCACTTGCAAGTTTGGATGCTGTTCATTGACTTCTGCTAGCCTAGATTTTATAAGAGGCCTATAAATGTGAATAGTTTTGTCTGGTTAAACAATATATTATGATGAGGAAAATCAAATAAATCTTCTGCTATAGCTGATTCAAGCGTTTCTGGTTTTTGATTATAATTTCACAAACAGTCAGTGGCATTTTTGTGTTGCTGTAGTCTGTTTTCTAAATTTTGCTGTGTCCTTCCTACATAAAACTTATCACAAAAACCCAGAATTTTGTATACATTCTTTTGTATGTTTTTGGAACACAATCTTTCCCATTATTTAGTTACAAGCCAATAGTTTGTCAAGATTTAAATGGTGTTTTTATATTATGTTTGCTTAGTTCTCTTCTTAATGTCTTTGACAACTTTGGGACATACAACAAAGTTGTATAGTTTGTTTGTTGATTTGACCCATCATTTTCTAGTATTTTTGGTTCTTTTTACTTTTTTTCCATTTTTCAATTATTTGGGGAACCATCTTTTCATCCACCTATAAAAATATCCATCATGAAAATTAGCTCATTATTTATGTATTCTTGTGATACTAATTTTAATGCCCTATCA
This sequence comes from Artemia franciscana, assembly GCF_032884065.1. Taxonomy (NCBI): domain Eukaryota; kingdom Metazoa; phylum Arthropoda; class Branchiopoda; order Anostraca; family Artemiidae; genus Artemia; species Artemia franciscana. The sequence goes on along the minus strand of NC_088877.1, from coordinate 39,601,347 downwards.
ATTAAAGAAATAACTGCTCCCATTTTTACTTGGGTTAGGTTATTGGACATGAAAGACAAATAATGGTTGTTGTTGGTCAGTTTATGGTAAATTGAAAATATTAAATCATTATTTTTTCTATGAATCCAGATATCCAAAAACAGTAACTTATTCCCAGTTTCTTTTTCAATTGTAAAAATTAGCCTCCCTCCTAATTATTTTTTTTAATATTTTAGAAAACCTCAAATTTCTGAATCCCCATTGTTCCAAATAATTAAAATATCATACATGTATTTTCCATGGTTAAGTTTGTAATCTGAATCAATTGCCTTGCCTGATGCTCATTGTGGAATGTCCCATATTTTGACTTTATATGCTTGTTTGCCTCTGATTCTTGGCTAAATTATTGGTCTCATGTTTTAATTCTAAATTCTTGGTTCAACTTGCCTAAGACAAAATATATTTGCTAATTTTCAAATATATTTGCTCAACCCAGCATGATGAACATGTTGAACGTTCAACCATTAGAGTCAATCACAGATTCACTCTAGTTGGGCATTGTGGAGTGACATAATGGAAAATTTGCCATTATAATTGAAATTGTTAATTATAATGGAAGAATCCAGCATGCCAAGCTGGGGAGACCTCCAACAGATTGACTCTAGTTTGGCATTGTAGAGTAACATGAGAGGTGTAGCATAAGTGGAAGATGGTAACATTGGCAATGAATTAGGGGAAATACTGCCAGGTTTTTCTTCTCACTCAATTGGACTATCTGTCTTGGCTTTTTCTACAATTAGCCATGACTCGATGCCCACAACTATTCAATTTAATTAATGTACCATTAATTCATCCAAATATCTGTTTTCTTTTGTTTCAAGCACTGCAATTTATTTTTGGAATACATTTCATCATTAAAATTATTTTTGCATCATGTTATTCCTTCCTGCCTTTTTTTACATTATATTTTGATGTTCCCCCCTGGTCTTGTATTAGATAATTTGTTGAAATAAATATCTTATCATACATCCATTGGATTCCTTCAAGAGTAGAGGTGCAGCAATATGAAAAATTTATTACTACTACTCTTGGTAATAGAATGTATATCCCCCCCCCCCAGATAGCATTATTTTTAGAACTGAAAAATATCTTTACAATGTATTGGCCAATTTCCCATATTCCCAGCAAAAATGTAAGTGAGTTGTAAATTGTCTAGTTTGTTAGATTTGAATTTAATGTATCATCAGATATAGAATAGATGACTATATCAAATTCACATTGGACTGTAAATCAAATAATATGTTTGTATTTTAGTTCTACTGGCTAAAAAAAAGCACAATTCTAGATAGAGGCTTTTGCTATTTTGGAAAGTAGTTAAGTTAGTAGTCTCAAGACCAAAGGCCAGAAAAGAAAACACTGAGAAATGTGATAATTTATTATCTTAAGATTGACAAATATATGATTTATTATATTAAGATCTACAAAAAACGTGATGCATAACTGTATTTTAAGTTATGTTTTGTAGGCTTCTAAACTTTACAGTATATCATGTAAGGAGAAAAGATGATTTGATTTTTGTTTTCTTATTTAGCTCTTGTAGGTAAACATTGCAATTCCTGCATTGCTTATAAAAATAAACTGTATTCAAGAAACTCCTCATGAAATATATGATACTCATAATTCTCCTATGTTGAAAATAAATCTGTATACAGACTCTCTTTGTGGGAAGAGGCGAAAAGCAATAAATGAAATTTATTTATATATATGAGAAGCATATAGGGACATTTCTTTTGAAGCCTTGTCTGGGTTGGGAGGATGTTAAAAATAAAGATTTAAAGGAAATGTGAACTTCCTGGGAGAGTGTAAAGAGTGAGGCTTTGATTAGACTAGGTTGGAGGAGGAGCGTGCGTAGCTGTGTTGGCCTCAGGCGGCTTGGTGCTGCTGTGAGTTATTATTAGTAGTAGTAGTAACAGGAAGTCGGGATGTTACTATTAAAGCCAACCCGAAATAAGTCAATCAATGTGTTTAGGAGGTGTTCCACAGTGAAATTATAATTATTTAGTATGTCCATGCAAATGTTTATTTTTTTAATTCTTTTTGTTCTTTTCCCCTTTGCTTATATTTTTCTTTTAAGTGTATGTTTGTAGATGTTGTTTTTGTTGTCAAGATTAATTTATGTCAAAAAGAAAACTAAATAATTTCCCTCTTTTCTCCCTTTTAGTGTAAGTGTGTGGTGTGTTTGTGAGTGTATATTGTTTGTGAGTGTTTGTGAAGAGGCGAAAAGCAATTAATGAAATTTCTTTATGTATATGAAAAGTATATTGTGACATATAGTGACATTTTTTTTTTGAAGCAGCAGGAAGTCAGGTTGTTACTATTATAGATCTGCAAACCATTGTAAAACCTTTTAAGCTTGAACTCTCCCAGTTGAATGATGAGTTTGAACAGAAAAACATCAGTAACCAGATCATAACATTCATCCTTTGACCAAAGACCAATATTGATAACATTTATCAGCTTGTTTTATTAGCATGTTAAAAAAAAGTATCTGTATAGTATTTATTTTAGAATTCACAGTAGAATCCATGGACTTATAAATGAATCTTCTCAATATGATAAGATTACTTCTGTTATATAATACTGATAGTGACTTAATTATGCTCATTAATTTAATGATTGATTACATAATTTTAATACCCTTTTCATTGCTTAAACCTAAAAATAAGCAATTTTTAATAATAAATATTATCACTACTGCTCTCTCCTCACAAAATGCAAAACAACCTAAAGTCAACACAGCTGCTTATACTCCATGTCTAGTGCAATGTATTCAAAACTCTGCTCTTTACCCATCTTGGAAAAAGTGGGGTAGCAAAGTTGCAATACTACTTCGCCGTTTTAAAATTTGTTGGCATATTCTGTCTGAAATTACCATTTTTACAAATAAAAACACTTTTTGCTCAAAGAAAAGCTGTCAAAACACATGTTGTGCTGCTAAAGTGTTGGCAGCTTTTGTTATTCTGTCAAATTCTTCTATTGGCGGATTTGGAACTTTTTTCATACCTGCTCTTTACCCTCTCTCATTTAGTTCCAAATTCCTACCCCCTACCCTATTTGGTATAGGGCAACTCCTAATTCCTACTCTACTTGGGGACAAACCCCTTTCCGTTTGGCCTCAAATGAAATGGCCAAAAACCACATTGTTTAGCAATCTGTCATCCTTCATTTGTAAACGTGGTATAGTCTTCTTAACCTTGCTTTTATTATAACCCTAAAAACTGGGATCAAACTCTATTTTTGATGAAGCTTACTTTTTGACATATAGACTATCAAATGAGTACCAGAAATTGTCATTCTTCTAAACGTTTTTCCTTCTTAAAAAAAAGTCTGTTCTTTGGCCATTTTACATTGTCAATAATTAATAAGAACTAGCAGAAGATGTTTGAACATTGCCAAATGCATGTTTTTTTTTTTTTTTTTTTTTTTTTTTTTTTTTTTTTTTTTTTTTTTTTCTTACAATCTCACCAGTTTGTGCTCAAAATCCTAATTCTGTTTTATGAAGATTAATTCTTAAGATTGGAAGTAGAACCTCTTCACTGTTTTTAAAGCTTCCTATTTCTAAAAAAAATCGGCATTCAATATTTTTGGTCAAAAGTTTATATATTCTATTGTTTCTTTTCAGTGCCACTGGTTTTACAACAAGGTCAGATATTGGCCCTGCCAGAGAAACAAATGACGTCCCGTAAGTGTGTTGCTAATTATCTTGATCTTATTTTGTTGCTAATTACTTTATTGGGTTTGGTGTCTTCCTGGCCACTTTTTGGGGTTTTTGGTATTTTCACATCTAACACACTATGTTTGATGTTAATTATTTTAAATATTTTATTAAATAATATATTGAAAAGCATTGTATTCCCTCACCTCAAGTATCAGTTGAAATGACCCCATTCGCCCAAAATCGGTCAAATATTACCATATTCATATTGATTTCAGTTAGAAAGGAAGACATGAGAACATTGCAAGGATTAGGAAACTCAGGTTTAGCAGGATATCCAAGAGTTTGTCATGGAGTATATTACCAAAAGATATCTGACCTATTAAAAATTATGATCTTTGACCTATTAAAAATTATGATCTTTGACCTATTAAAAAATAAAAAATACTAGAGTTGCCACTTTAACGCCAACATCAATTTCAAATTGCATGGTTTTATCTGTGAAACTATTGCTTTTTCTGAAGCCTGTTTGCTCTTTTGGAAGGATGTTACTGGAACCCATTCAATCCTGGAGGGAATCATCTATTTCAGGACTTTAATGAGGGCAGGTAAGACAGAAATGGGCTGGTGAGAACTAGGGTTGTTAGAGGGTTTCAGAATAGGATATACAAAGACAATTTTCCAAACAGCTGGGAACATGTGGTGTTTCTCAATAAATTTTTGAAATTAAGGAAGGCAGCTACAATTGAGGAATTGTAGCTTTTCTGCATACAAGTCTTACTTTAGCACAATACTGTTTGCAGCGGATTGCTGTTAAAATGGACGAACTTTTTTGAGGTCTATTACGAGATATCTTTAAGGCCTAAATAGAAAGACCACACTCAACATTCTGCCAATTCTTAGGGCGTTTTGGCCTTTGTATGCTTTAGTTTCAGTTTTAAGTACGGTAGAATCACGTGTCTGTAACAATGTAGTCTTCAGATTGTTTTCAGTGGGATCAATCATGAAGATTTAGAAAAACAAAATAAGCCCCTCTTTGTTCAGGGTGTTCCAAAACAGTGACCAGTTCCCTTTTGAGTTGATTAAGGTTGCTATAAGGGCTAAGAGGCTTGGATGTATAACATGGCTGTTGTATGGATATTGGCAGAGCCATATGAGCTTATTGAAATTTGTTAACCCTTCAAATATGAACTTCATTATAATATTGCGAAGGACCAAGCTACTGGTTAATGGTCAGAAAGGTATAGGAAACGATAGTGAAATGGGCTTGAAAATTGAATAAGGTGTAAGGCCTGCTATCCAAAAAAAACTTAACCAAATAGTGTATACAGCTTCGTGTTGTGTTGCTTGTGGAAGTATGTGTACACAGAGGGCTAGGTGCTTTAGACTCAGCAAATATTACATCCCCTGAAAATTCAGAATCCTGTTAATCTTGAATTACATTTTCCTCCCTTACATTATTGATAAATCTAAAAAAAATACAGTATTTTAGCTAGCAAGGTTCAAGTCTATATCAATAATACCAAATCCCAATAGGTCTAATTTCGCATAAGCATGGAAAAATGTGAAATCAGGCTATATATAAAAATGTCAAGTTTTTTGTTGGTCAAATAATGAATAAAGTTTATATTTTAATTTGGGCCCATCCAAATTATTTTGCTATGGTGGCACTTTTTGAAATTTTGATCAGTCTCTACAGGTTTCACCCAGCGTAGTTTATTGGTCAAAAATAAAATATAGGGTGAACCCATGCCAACCAATGAAATTCATTCTTGTTTAGCATCTAGACTCGACAAACACAAGGTTTTAGCGGATATTTGATTGCAATATAATGAGCCGACGGCTTTTTGGTAAGCTAATGTTTTGAAGTGAGATTGAAAAAAAGAAAGAACTGAGGGATTAGGAGTGCCTGTCACCTGGTATTTTTTTTTACAAGTTTAGCTGTAAATCTGAAATACTTGTCTTAAAGTCAAATTGTCAGTTTTTCTCTGTCGCAGATGCTTGCGCAATATAGTAGACTCGGGTTGGCAAGTCATCTTTGGGAAGCTCTATTGCAGCAAGGAATATTTTCTTTTTGGCCCTCTTTTAAAGCTTTGGCTCGTTGCACCAAAAGGGCCATTAAATAGGTCGAGGGACATAAGATTGAGAATAGAGTTTGCAGTTGTTTTACTCACATTAGTCCCTTTAGAAGCTGTATTGCAGCAAGGAATATTTTCTTTTTGGCCCTCTTTTAAAGCTTTGGCTCGTTGCACCAAAAGGGCCATTAAATAGGTCGAGGGACATAAGATTGAGAATAGAGTTTGCAGTTGTTTTACTCACTTTAGTCCCTTTAGAAGCTCTATTGCAGCAAGGAATATTTTCTTTTTGGCCCTCTTTTAAAGCTTTGGCTCGTTGCACCAAAAGGGCCATTAAATAGGTCGAGGGACATAAGATTGAGAAGAGAGTTTGCAGTTGTTTTACTCACTTTAGTTCCTTTAGAAGCTCTATTGCAGCAAGGAATATTTTCTTTTTGGCCCTCTTTTAAAGCTTTGGCTCGTTGCACAAAAAGGGCCATTAAATAGGTCGAGGGACATAAGATTGAGAATAGAGTTTGCAGTTGTTTTACTCACTTTAGTTCCTTTAGAAGCTCTATTGCAGCAAGGAATATTTTCTTTTTGGCCCTCTTTTAAAGCTTTGGCTCGTTGTACTAAAGGGCCATTAATCAGGTCAAGGGACATAAGATTGAGAAGAGAATTTGCATTAGTTTTACTCGCTTTAGTCTCTTTAGAAGCTGGTATTAAAAATTTATGTCTCCCCGCCAATGCTGTAAGAAGTTAAGAATTTTTACAGAAGAGCCAAAAACCTTTATTTGTTTTTTTTTCTATGCCCACTTACATGCCAGGTCACTAGAAATAACCAAGAATCTAGTGTGTTTGATTTTCGGAATATTTTTCTGGTGTGCATTTTATAAATGGTTTATTTCAGGGATGATCGCCATGCTCCACCAGTAGGTAAACGAAAAAAGACAGACGAAGAGGAAGAAGAAGAAGATTTAAACGATTCGAATTATGACGAGGTAAGATATTTTTGGCATTGGAATCACAGAGTGGCATATATTTACATTTTTAGCATTAATCTTCATAATAGACATGATTCTAAAAATGACGCTATGAAACTTGAAAACAAATTAAAACAGATTTGGTAAAAATTAATTGGCCCGTGTGGGGATCGAACCCACGACCTTCGCGTTATTAGCACGACGCTCTAACCAACTGAGCTAACAGGCCTTAGGGAATGACTAACAATTTGAAATTGATAAATTTGCATTCTCCACATGAACCACCCAGGCTTAATATAGCTTACTGTAATGAATTGCAGTTGATTTTTGTCGCAAACTGTGTCAATTCATGGAAATGTATTGGGTGAGGAGGGGAAGGGCAAAATTTGTTCTTTAAAATCTAGAGGGAGAGCAAATTTGGCTGTTTTTCCAATTGTTTTATTAAATCACTGAAAAATATACTTTCAAAATCTAGGGGGTGGGTACCCCCTTTCCCCTCTCTCAGGCAATCAATTCAGTCAGGGACTGTCCAATTTGGTTTTTTACTTCTCATAGAAATTTATTTTTAATTTTCAAACTTTTTGGTGCTAATTGTGGATTTGAGCAAACCAAAATTATCTATCAACCAAGGCCATTATTTATACGACAGGGCCAGTTCTCAGGCACTCAATTCAGTCAGGGACTGTCCAAGTTGTTTTTTACTTCTCATAGAAATTTGTTTTTAATTTTCAAACTTTTTGGTGCTAATTCTGGATTTGAGCAAACCAAAATTATCTATCAGCCAAGGCCATTATTTATACGACAGGGCCAGTTATCTATCCTTGGCATCCTCGAGACTTGAATGATGCCATAAGTTAGGGGGATTGCTACTGAAGATGGTCTAAGTAAGTTAATAGATAAGTTACACCTGCTAACTTCAGAAAATGCAGGATTAGTAGCTTTCAACATATCAAAAATTTTAATATTCTAAAATAGGAAAACATGAAATTATTTACAGAGAAAAAGTATGCCTACGTCACATTGAATAGTAGCACTTCTTCGGGGGCTCGTATACGTAAATGAACTATGTTTACATTTGAATAAACGTAGTCAACGTTGTTATTCGTTTAGCTGTCCAAAAGGGTTTTAGCTAATACCTGGCTAGATAAGTATTTGTTTTTACCTTGTACTGATTATATCCAGGGGAGTTCGGGCTAGTCAGATAAGTCGGTTAAGGGAGGTTTGAACGCACTTTATATAACTTATTTTGAAATTAGTCCTCTTCAGTCGTGGACCCAGCAAGCCCGATCGTCAAAATTAGACCAGTATTAAAAGTACATGTATTGAAAGCAAATAGGCTCGGTTCAAAATGTATTGACTTATATGTATTATCGTGTTGTTGGAACGACGCTTGACTTCTTCTTTTTTCCTATCTTCTTTTTTTCTTATCTTCTCTTTTTTCGTTTTTTCCTATCTTTCATTTTTTCTTCTTTTTTTCCTATCTTTCATTTTTTCTTCTTTTTCTATCTTCCTTTTTTCTTCTTTTTCTCTATATTCCTTTTTTCTTTTCTTTCCTATCTTCCTTTTTTTCAGAAACTGGTAAGGGTCTAACACTCCTTTTCGAAAGTAAAACAGTTCAAAATAGGGATGATACCTTTTTATTGACAGTGAATAGATATTAAATTATTTAACTGGATATTTCGAACACATATACAGTGTTCATCATCAGCAGCAAAACTCAGCAGTAAAACATCAGCAGTAAAAGAGTTTTACTGCTGATGATGAACAGTGTATATGTGTTCGAAATATCCAGTTAAATAATTTTATATGTATTCACTGTCAATAAAAAGGTATCATCCCTATTTTGAACTGTTTTACTTTCGTCATGGAAAGGCAGTGTGGTCTTTGAAGTTATCTAACACTCCTTTTTTTTATGAAAAGTATGACCCTTATGCTGGATTTCAAGCTAAATCATCGTTTTTCTAAGAATAACAAAAAAGGAATGCAAACTTTGGAACAAAACTCTCGATATTTTAATTCGATTAGTTGCATAGCAGAAAGTGTAATTTCGGTGATAAAACAAAATCAGATCTTGTGATGGGGAGGCTTACGAAAGTAACTGTTGAACTGCCTTCTCAGTGGACCTCTCAGCCGCACCCTTAGATAGTGTTTTACCTCTATATAAATGGAGACGCTTACCAGCAAGGAACTGAATCCCTGAGGATTTGTAATTGAACCTAAGACCTGTGGTCGATTGGGGGAAGAGGGAAATGTAAGTGGAGGGAAAAGGCCTTCTTAATGCACTCTGTACAAGACCCGATGACCTACAGGCATGCCCCAACAGCTGAAAACCTTTTGCCAAGCTGTGGGCTAAATTGCGTGATGCTGTAGGATACGGCCGTGGAAAATACTCTCTAAGAGGACAACCGTGTGGAAAGTTTAAGATTCCCTGACATGGACATGAATAAAGCCTCTGTAAGTTTACAGGGATTTGCTCCAGTCAATCACTCAGGGATCCGCACTCTACATGGTAGGTTCTGAAAAAAAATAAAAATCTAAGTGTTCAGGTATGATTAGGTCTAGAACAATTTTTTACTTTAATGTCCTTAGTACTTTAATAATCTTTAAAGTAATTTATTTCAAAATTACAATTTTGTTAGAATGCTTGTGGAATGCAAGGACTGGGCACTGAGTTGGGCACAAAAAACGTGCAACGTCAACGTTACAAATTGTGAAACGCTCATGTGGTCATTTATTTTATTTTCATCTCATTTATTTCATTTTTTTATTTATTTCATTTCATTTATTTATTTTAATTTTTCATTTCATTTCATTTTTTCATATTTTTTTTATCATTTATCTCATTTATTTCATTTTTTATTTATTTCATTTCATTTATTTATTTTCATTTATCATTTCAATCAATCAATCAATCAATTTATTAATACTAAAAGAAAAACTATTACAAAAGTAAATCAGTTAATAGGCCCAAGAAGCTTTGCTTGTAATGGGCCACAGAGAACAAGAATAAAACACTTTTATAAAATATATACAAGAAAAAAAAACGAAAAAAAAAACAAAAAACAAAAAAACATTGGAACAATACAAGGACATTTAACAGATAGAAGATTTAGAAGGAGATTTAACATGTAGCTGAAAATGATTTTAAAAGAAGAGAAGTGACATACAAATTGGGATAGAATTAAAAAGAAAGACAAAAATTATTGAACTGGAAAGACCCGACGAAATAATGCCTTTGCAGAAAGAAAAAGAGGGACATCCGAAGGGATGGAGTTCCATAATAGAATTGACTGATATACTGGAGACCTCTGAGCTGCTGTAGAGGATCGTATTGGTAAAATAAATCGTCGAGAAGAATTACGCAAAGAAGAAAAGTACCTACCTGAGCCTGTCCTTGAGAAAAACTGCTGCAGGGTCGGTGGAAGAGTACCTAGAAAAGCAGAATGCGCTGAATAAAGAGTACTTTTACCTATAATATGATCCAGCGGAGCTATTCCAGTATCATTATAAAGATCAGAGGAAGGGTAAAGCCGAGGGAGAAGAAAAGTAGCCTTCACTGCCCTATTTTGGGCTCTTTGAAGTGAGCAGAGAAGAGATTTATTAGTATTGCCCCAGACAGAGCAACAATAAGAAAGGTAAGGATGAATAAAAGCATAATAAAGAGAAACCATAATATCAGGAGGAAGAAATGAATTAATCCGGTGCAACATTGAAGACTGGCGGAGGATTAAGGAACGGGTGTGAGTTATATGCGGTTTAAAAGAAAGAAAACAGTCAAGATACACACCAAGAAATTTCACCATAGTAGCTTGTGGTATAATATCATTCCCAAAAGTCAGGGTGATTGGCTCCTGTACGTCTCTCATACGGTAAGGGGTCCTAAAGTTGACAATGGAACTCTTTCGGCTGTTAAGAGCCATACCATTTGACCAGCACCAATCCTTTACTTTATCAAGAAGACCTTGAGCTATAGAAGTGGCAGATGGCAGGTCCACCGCAGCAATGAAAAAGTTACTGTCATCAGCAAAAAGAACAGGGTGAACATGGGGATGAAGACCATCAACAAGATCATTAATGTAGATTAGAAACAAAAGTGGTCCAAGCACAGAGCCTTGTGGGACACCTTTCAATACAGACAAAGTAGAGGAAGAAGTACAGTTAACCAAAACATACTGAGCTCTATCTGAGAGGTAGGACCTAAACCATTCTAGTGGGACTCCATCCACACCAAATAAGGATAGTTTAGACAGAAGAACATTGTGGTCAACCATATCAAAGGCCTTTGAAAAGTCAAGAAATAGACCCAAAACACACAAGCCCTTGTCCAGATTAACACGCACAAACTCTGTAGCATCAGTAAGTGCATGTAAGGTAGAGAATGAGGGACGAAAACCATACTGATGGTTAGTGATGAGAGAATTTCCATCAGTCAAATTAGTTCTAAATACAAATGAAGAGAGTCGACGATACACTACTTTTTCAACAACCTTTGAGATGACGGGAAGAAGAGAAATGGGTCTGTAGTTTTAAATTAGAGACGAATCACCTTTTTTGTGCAAAGGTATAACAGTAGCAACTTTAAATGAATGAGGGAAAATACCAGAAGAAAGAGAGAGGTTAGTTATGTGTGAAATCGAATGAGAAACAAACTGACTAATTTTTTTAAGGACATTATTACTCAAACCAAAACTATCAACTGAACGACTGCTAGGAAGTTGAGAAATAATACTAGCAATCTCAGTAGAACTACATGGGGAAAGGAAAAAAGACTTCTCTGCCAAGGGAAAACAACTTACTCTACTCGGGGGTGGAATTAGAACTGAAGGAAGTGTGGTGAAATACGAATTGAAGGCACTCGCTGAGGATTTTCTGTCCACAACAGATCCATCAGCATTTCTATAAAGACATGGGGAGACATTTCATTTCATTTATTTCTTTTTTTCATATTTTTTTATCATTTATCTCATTTATTTTCCTCTTGTCTCATTCAAATTACTGTTTTTTACACTTCGTTCAGAATTTCTATCTCTATTCTAGTTTTCTGGGTATGGAGGTTCACTCTTCAACAAAGATCCCTATGACAAAGACGATGAAGAAGCTGATGCCATCTATGAAGCTATTGACAATAGGCAAGATGAAAAACGCAAAGATAGACGTGAAAAGAGGAGCAAAGGTATATAATAACTATCACAAATATAAAAGAAATGTCTCCAGAACTTTGTAGTCTTAAGGCCGGGCCATCACAAAGTTGCATTACGTAAAGCAATAAGAAAATCCTGAAGGGAACTATTGCTTCTCTTGTGTGCTAAATTCAAATTATAAAAAATGGTAAACACACTTAGCTTTATATATTTTAGAGCGGGCGTCTCCAAGCTTTCTAGACTCGAGGCGATCAAAATTGATCAAAATACTTAGCTTTAGGTTTTTTTTTCTTTTTTTTTAGCTTTAGATATTAGGAGCAGGTGTCTCCAAGCTTTCCAGGCTTGAAGATGGTTCATCAAAAGTTTTATTAAGGGCAACTTCTTTTGGAAACTATTGCTTTTCTAAACCTCTAAATTAGGATTAAAAAATCGACCAAACTAAGTAGCTTTAGACTCTTTTCTTTAATACAGGTACAAACCTTCCAGACTTAAGGCTGGGTGATGTACAAATTTCTATTTTGAAAAGTTGCAAGAAGATTCTTGAGGGAATTATGCTTCTCTAACTACTGAATTTGGATCAGAAAAATTAGTAAAAATATTTATATTTATATATATTTCTTTTGCTTTGGATATATTATTACACGTGTCTCCAAAGTTTCTAGACTCAAGGCCGGGCCATCACAGAGTTCTATTAAGAAAAGCTATCAGAAAATTCTTTAGGGAACTATTGCTTGCTAAACTGTTGAATTTAGATTTGAAACAGCGGCCAAACTACGTAGTTTAATGCTTTTTAAGGCTCTTTTTAGCTTTAGATATTGTAAAGTATCTCCAAACCATCTAGACTTGCTGATGGGTCAACTCAAAGTTTTAGTAAGAAAGGCTATCAAAATATCTTTAAGGAAACTATTGCTTTCCCAATGAATTCAGACTAGAAAAATAGGTCAAACTACTTAGCTTAATGTTTTTTTTTGTTCTGTTTTTTTTATTATTATTTTTATCATTGTATAATGGCTATAAGAAAAGTATTTTGATTGGTAAATAAGCGAAACTCTGATAGGGGCCTGGATCTGGGGTTGGATTTGAAATATTTGAAAGAGCCAATCCATTCAAAAATTTATTTATTTACTTAGCCATATGTATTGCAAGTATTGTTAAATAACTTTTGGTGTCTCACTAGGTCAAGTTTGTACTCGAGGGGTGGGGCATATTCTTTTACTCTCTTACCCTGAATTTGATAAAAAAAAAAGTTTATTTTTCTTAATGTATAGTTGTTTTAAAAAGAACAGTTGGAGAGCTTTCGAAACAAAATATAGACAGTAGGTCTGGTCCAAGCATTTTGAAATGTTTGGAATATTGTATTTAAATGTATATTTTATTTAGCCGAGCTTGAGCAGTACCGACAAGAGCGTCCTAAAATTCAGCAGCAGTTTAGCGATTTGAAACGTCAGCTCCAAGAGGTCAGTGAAGATGAGTGGAAAACCATACCGGATGTGGGCGACGCTCGAAATCGTCGACAAAGAAATCCAATGGCAGAGAAGATGACGCCTATACCTGACTCAGTTTTAGCCCGAAGTATGGGTGGCACTTTTTCAACGACCCTTGACCCAAAGAGTGGATTGGCTTCTGCAATTCCAGGAAATTTGTCTGCTGTACCAGGTAACTTTTTTTAGCATGTTACTACTACAAACAGCTCAATGCAGCAGACCTCTCGTGGACAGCAGAGCTGCGCATGCTTCTCTTCCACCTCAATCTTTTACACCCCATTCAAAAACTACCTGCTTTTTGTTTAGCCACGGAGGGGTGGCTAGTAAACACGGTTGTTGGTAACTCATCATCCTCTTTCTTTAAAACATGATCTACCTATCATAAGATTTATGTTCTCAGTGTAATCCTTTGGTTTGTTATTTTTCTGTAGTTCTACGGTTTGACAGTTTAACGTAAGACGATAATTTTACTGTCTTTCGATAGTGTCATTTGATAGTATCCTTTACTACCATTATACCATTATATTTTAAGAATATGGTTTGAATTTTTATCCTAAAAAGCGTTGAAAGACATGCAAAAATGGGGAACTTTCTTATTTCGAATCAAATTTAGATTTTTCGCTAAGAAAGAGTCTGATCTGTTTTTGGGAAACCACTGAATATAATGGTAGCTTTTTTTATTATAACAGTAGAAGTCAATATCAATAGAAGTAATACTAAACGCAGCAGTAACAATCGTATTAGCAGTAGTGTGCACATATTGCCTATTGGTGAGATGATCTTCCTCTTTAAGCATTCTCTGTAAGTTCCAACTTAATACCCAAGTCAAATCTTGAGATACGCTATTTTAACAATTTGCATGCACATACCGGCTTTTGATTTAGCTCGAATTTTCCCTCAATACTGTAAATAGAGTAGTCTGATAGTAGTAGTGATGGAAGTTGTAGTTGTATTGGTAGCATACGAATATTGCCTTTTTAATCCTATTCCTTGTTATTTCCCGAAATTTCCAAATTAATATACTCAGGTATTTCTCAGTTACGCCCTTTTGACAATCCTTATACACATAAAATGTTTTGATTTACTTCTACACTCCCCTCAACATTCTCTGAAAGGCTCAACTGAATTTCCTTCGTCTTCTTGGAAAGTAAAGTTTAAACATGCATACCTTTCTCAATAACATATGTGAGAAAGGACCTTTCAACAAGACTGAACAAAATAGATCTCTTAAAATTTCGATCGGATATGTTTTGGAGAATGATAGGCTTGGGGGGGGGGGGGGGTGCTGATTGTCCTCCATTCATTTTTGACTCTTAAAAAGGGCACTAAAAATTCCGACTTCTAATCAAACGAATTCTGTCTGATCCAAAGCTCATACGACCACCCGTTCAATAAAAACCTAATATGCCCCGGGGCATAGCATACAACCCTTGCCCATGGGCTCTAGGGGTTTATGTTCACCCTAAAGATACTGTCATATGTTTGAACTATTGGTAACAAATTGTTTACTTTACAATTTCAATTGAATGCGTTTTGTGAAAAGAAGATGTCAAGGAGGGGGGCTAGTTGCTCTCCGTCATGTTTGACTCTTAAAAGGGAACTAAAACTATACATTTCGAATTAAATGAAGCTCCTCTAAAATTGAACGATCACCAGGCAGCGCTGATAGCACTGCCTGTGGTAACTCTTTATAATGCAGTTTTTAATGCTGATTACGAATCTGAAAGCTGTTTCTATATCATCTCGGGTTTTCAAGATATTGCCAAGACATATTTTTAAGCCCCTTTCGTTGGATGAAAACATACAAATGGTTATTGTCAGATATTTCAAAAACGGTGAGAACTAGAGACAGGAGACAAAAATTGAGCTAGAGAGCTCAATTTTTAACCCACTTTTTATTTATTTATTTTTATGTGACAGAATTAAATTAAACTTAATTTGCTATTTAATCCAACATTATTTTCGTCAAACCAAGATTTTTCTGTATAATTAATAATACTCCCATGTTGCTTTAACGGATCGCTATTTAAATATTTAAGGATATCATAGACACTAACTAACGCTGTTCTAAGGAATTGTTATTAGTCTTTTTTTATATGTACAGAACATCCCTTAAATAGGAATAAAGGAAAGGAAAAAAGAATCCCGTGCAAAAAAAACAATTCTCCTTGTTTTTCATGGCCGTCCCAACCGAGCGGCTAGCGCACAAGGCTTGAAATCCTGTGTCTATGAGGAGGGAGGTTCGAATCCTAGTGTTGCTGGTTATTTTGCTTGGAACGGGAGTCGATTCAGCGGTATGATCCTATGAGCTAAGCTAAGAGTTGGCCCAGCTCCAAATGGGGTACCTGGAGAAATCTGGGGGGGGGGAACACGGGAAGCGTCGGATGATTTGCCCCCAACAACGCATTGCACTCCCGGCTGAAGGCAGAGAGTCAGGAGATCAGTACCTGCGCCATGTAGACCATTGGCCAGCATATTTTACTATCATTTTACTATCAGGATTTTAATACCAGGAAGCTATATGAAAGGCACCATTTTGAATCACCTTTAAATGAAGAACATTTCTCACTAGATTTTTCTTTTTTTCAAAACACTTTTTTAAAGTTTTGGTAACTATATGTGCTAGCTGGATCATTATAAGATAATAGCTTAGTGTCTCAACCATGACATACCTTAGATGATGGTTTACACTGAGACTATAAACCATCTTGTGCTTTTATGTTTATGTGCTTATCCATATAGGAATCTAGTAATACAGTGTCTTTGGGAAACAGAATGAATACCCTATTTTTTTAAACTTAAATCTTATTCTTGGGCTGTTTAACACCATCCAGGGGTGTTGATTTCAGACGAATTGGAGAGGCTACAAACGCTTTTCATCCCTGTTTGGTTTAACCTAAGTTGTACTTTGAACCCTGATTCTAGGTAGTTTAACTCCATCTTGTGCTTTTAGGACACTTTTGCTAATGTGCACATCCATATGAGGAATCTAGTAATGCAGTGTCTTGGGGAAACAGATTGAATACCCTATTTTTTTAAATCTTAAATCTTATTCTTGGGTAGTTTAACACCATCCAGTGATTTAACTTCGGACGAATTGGAGAGGCTACAAAGCTTTTTAAACCCTGTTGGTTTTAACTTTCCGTTGTAACTTAAACCCTGATTTTAGGTAGCCTCTCCATCTTGCGAAGTTGATTTGCAAGAAATTGGAGAGGCTAGAAACCCTGTCTTACGTATATTAAAGTTATACCTTAAAACCTGTTTTGACCTCATGTGATGAACTTATTTTCGACAAATTGGAGAGTCTAGAAACTCTGTTTAACATTATACGTTAAACCCTGTTTTCTGGTAGTCTAATTCCACCTGGTGAACTTGGTTTTTCACAAATCGGAGAGGGTAGGAACCTCTTAAATTAATCTTAAGTTAACTTTGTACCTTAATCTCTGTTTTAGGTTGTTTAACACCTGCTGAACTTTGTTTGCGACAAATTGGAGGGACTAGAAACCCTGTTTAACCTAAATTAATGTTGTACCTTTAACCCTGTTTTAAGGTAGTTTATCACCATCTTGTGAACTTGATTTGCGACAAATCGGAGAGGCTAGAAATTCTTTTAGACCCTGCTTAACTTAACGTTATAACTTAAACCCTATTTTCAGGTAATTTAACACCATCTGGTGAACTTGATTTGCGACGAATTGGAGAGGCTAGAAATACACTGATGGACATCAAACTAACTCAGGTGTCAGATTCAGTGACAGGTCAAACCGTCGTTGATCCTAAAGGCTACCTCACAGATCTTCAATCTATGATACCTCAATATGGAGGTGATATCAAGTAAGCAAAATAGTTTTAGTGATGGTATAGACTTACACCATTTGTCTGATTATAATAATTACTAAGTTATTAGAAAAGAATTAATTTAAAATGTATAAAACAGAGCAATTGTCAGAATTTTTATTATTATTATAAGCTGTAAGCCAGGGGCGCTAACTCACAGAAATGTTGGGATGAGTGGAGGAGTAAAGATTTTTTTTTTTTTACAAAGGTACAAAAAAACTGTTTTCTTTTTAAATTTAAGACAAGGAAGGGAAGTTCTTTAAATTTTTCAACAAAAATACAAAAAAATGCTCGTTACCTAAAATATAGAGGGACAATTGCCCCCCCCCCCTTGCCCTGTCCAATGCGTGTTTCTGGCTTAAGGTGTCAGCTGGATGTTTTAATGCCTGGTTTTCTTGGTAGCATAAAATAATGTCTTAAAAACAGTAAAATATTTCCTGTTATACATTCTTACAAAAATATTCTTTACAAAAAAAAAAAAAAAAAAAAAAAAAAAAAATCTGCACGCCTAAAGTAGTCATATCGATTTTTCTCAACAGGTGTAACTTTTACCCGAAAGGAATATAGTTTTTTAATATATTTAACCATTTTATTTTTATATTTAAAATAATTTGTTAAAACAATTTAATTAATTTCTAAAAATATTTTGAAAAATATAATATTTGTTATTTTTTTAATATTAAAAGAAAATATATTGAATATTTAATTTTTAATCTCAGTATTTTATTTTTGGCGGACAGAAAAAAGCTTAATTCGAGAAAAAAATATCCCTGAGATTGAGTGTGCGATCCATCTGGACTAGCGGACTTGGGAGGGGTATGAGTGTGTAACTTTTTTTTTAGTTTTGCTGCTGTATAAATTCCATATAGATGGGTTTTTTTGTGGATTCGATTTCGTTTTAGACAAGATAAGACATCTGTTCTTTTAAAAAGGTCTATCGCGAGCCCTTAAGGACCGAATTCGTATTTTGGAGTCAAAATGAGAAAAAATCACAACAAGAAAGAAAAAAGAGCAACCACAAAATATAAGCAAAAACAGGCCTATCATAGGCATGTAAAGAGCGATGTGTGCACAATTTTTTTTTTCAGACTAGGACACTTTGTATTGAAGGAAATGTAGAAACTTCAAAGGGGCTCATTCGATTGGAAATTGAAAGGGCTAGTGCCTTTTTTCATAGTCAAAAGTGATTGGGGGCAACTAACCCCCCCCCCACGCCCATCAATTCCTGAAACACATCCAATCAAAGTTTTGAGATGGTCCAGGAATTATGTCTTCGAGGATGACACCTTCCCCCCTACAACCCTCAGGGCAAGGGTTGTAGGTTATGCCCTGGGAGAATATAAGGTTTTTTTTCGAAAGGGTGGTCGTAGGAACTTCGAGGGGAGTCATTGAATTGGTAATAAGAGTTTCGAGTGCCCTTTAAGATTCAAAGTGATCGGAGGGCAGATGACCGCCGCATTCACACACACCTCATATTTTCCCGAAATGCGTCTGATAAAAATTTTACGATGGCCATTTGTTGTCGTAGAAATTTCGAAAAAGGCTCATTCGATTGGAAATAGAAGAGACTAGTGCCCCTTTTAGTAGTCTAAAGTGATTAGGGGGGAACTAACCTCCCTCACACGTCCACCATTTCTCCAAGTTCATCCAATCAAAATTTAGATATAACCGTTTTGTTCAGCGTAGTTAAAAGGTCAGGAAATTATGGCTTTGAGGGTGACAATCCTCCGCCGCCCTCGGGGCAAAGGTCGTAATTTTGCCCTGGGGACATATAAGGTTTTTAAAGAAAGGGTAGTCGTGTAAACTTCAGAGAGGCTCACTGGATTGGTAATCAGAAGTTTTACTACCCTTTTTAAGATTCAAAGTGGTCGGAGGGAGGATACACCCCCCCACCACCACCACAGATCGTATTTTTCCAAAATACATCTGATAGAAATTTTGAACCGGTCATTTGCTGTCATAGAAACTTCAAAAAAGGCTCATTGGATTGGAAATTGAAAATACCTTTTAATAGTCAAAATTGATTGGAGGGTAACAAGTCTCTAGGCGGGCTTGCTATTCCAAAAGCTAACACACAAGTATTTGTCCAATAAGAGAGTCATAATCACTCCCGAGATTTGCCCGTGTCAATTAACCAAACACTTGGAAGACTATAGGTCTCGTTCGCCTGCTAGTCCAGAGGACTTGTTGGTCATGTGTCAATCCTTTGACACGGTATTCCATTTTTAGACTACAAGCGGCCCAGCCTATTAGGTTTAGGTCACTTGTTCGCCTGTGAATTGAAGCAAATTCAGTCACCCATTTTGCATACAAGTCCAGTGGATATTGTTCGTCCCGGGTCGACCCAAAATCAATCTGAACTTTCATCCCTTAGTTCTATGACTATCTGCCTTAGTTTTGCCCCAGGGAAGATGTGTGGAAGGATGAATGATACTTATGTATCAACAGGTGAAATAAAATCATTTTTAAACAATCCTAAAAAGGGCTTATGCCAGATTTGCCTCTCATTCATTCGGACTATCTGTCTTAGTTTTTTCTACAATTAAACCATGGCTTGATGCCCGCAATTACTTGATTTTAATTCCAATTTGACGGACTCGGTCTCGCCCGTGACCTTGTTTGTATGGGGACACAACCCCCCCCCCCCCACACACACACAGCCCTCAAGGCAAGGGTTGTAAGTTATGCCCTGGTGGCATATAAGCTTTATGTAGAAAAAGTGATCGTATAAACTTCGGGGAGGGCTCATTAGATTGGTAATCAGAAGTTCTAGTTCTATTTTAAAGATTCAGAGTGATCGGAGGGCAGATACCCTAACCCCACCCCCTCCGACACCTTGTATTTTCCCGAAATGTATCTGATGAAAAATTTTGAGGTGGCCATTTGCTGTCGTAGAAACTTTGAAAAATGCTCATTCGATTGGAAATTGAAAGGGCTAGTGCCCTTTTTATTAGTCAAAAGTGATTGGAGGGAAACAATCCCCCCCACGCCCATAAGGTTTTTTATAGAAAGGATGGTCGTAGAAACTTTGGAGGGGGCTCATGGGGTTGGTAATCAGAATTTCTAGCGCCTTTTCTAAGATTCAAAGTGATCAGAGGGCAGATGATCCCATCTCCCCACAAACACACCTCGTATTTTTTCGAAATACATCTGATAGAAATTTTGAAATGGCCATTTGTTGCTGTAAAAACTCCACTAAAGGCTCATTCGATCGGAAATCGAAAGGGGTAGTGCCCTTTTTATTAGTCAAAAGTGATTGGAGGGCAACAAGCCCCCCTCCTCACGCCCATAAACTCTAATAAAATTTTTTGGATAGCCATTTTGTTCTGCTTAGTTGAAAGGTCTGGAAATTATGTCTTTGAGGATGACAGCACAACCCTCTCCCCACAGCCCTCAGCGCAAGGGTTGTAAGCTCTGCTCCAAGTGCATGTAAGGTTTTTATGAAAAGGGTAGTCATAAAAACTCTGGAATGGGCTTATTTGATTGGAAATCAGACGTTATAGTCGCCTTTTTATGAGTCAAAGTGATCGTAGGGCAGCCCCCCCCCCACGTCGTGCTTTTCGCAAATGTATCCGGTAAAGTTTTGAGGTAGCTACTCTTTTCCGGAAAAGCATTCAATTGAAATTATGAGATAGCCATTTTGTTACCAATTGTCCAAAAATCATATAACAATGTCTTTAGGGTAGGTACAATCCGCCAAAAGCCCATGGGAAGGGTTGTAAGCTATTCCCCGGGTCATATAAGGTTTTTTATGGAACGGTTGGTCGTATAAGCTTTGGATCGGATGGAGCTCATTTGATTGGAAGTCGGAAATTTTAATGCCCTTTATAAGTGTCAAAACAAATGGCGGGCAGTCAGCCCGCCCCCAAGCCTATCATTACCCAAAACATATGCGGTTGAAATTTTAAGAGGTCTGTTTGTTGAGCCTCGTTGGAAGGAGCAGTAATTATGTCTTTGGGGATGTCAACCTCCCACAGTACTCAGGACAATGGCTGTAAGCTAGGCGACTCGTCCATTGTTTACACATAGTTATAGTATATATTATTGAGAAAGGTATGCATGTTTGAGCTTTACTTTCCAAGAAGACGAAGGGGATTCAGGTGAGCCTTTCAGAGGATGTTAAGGGCAGTTCTGAACTAATCAGAACACGTTTTGTGTATAAGGATTGTCAAACGGGTGCAACACAGAAATAACTGAGTATATTAATTTGGAAATTCAGGAAATGATAAGGAAGATGATCAAAACGGCAATATTTGCTTGCTACCAATACTACTACAACTACCGCCTCTACTACTACTACCAGTCTAGTCCAATCGCAGTATCGAGGGGAAATTCGAACTAAATCAGAAGACGCTATATGCATGCAGATTGTTTTCAGTAAAGCACAATGGTCATGAGAATTCATGGAGATTGTTAGCCCCACTCATACTAAAATATGAAGCCTTTTTTTTCAGCGTAGTTAAAAGTTCCGGAAGTTATTTCTTTGAGGATGACAACCCCTCCTCCCAGAGCCTTCACGTTAAGGCCTGTAAGTTAGGCATTTCATTCATTGCTTACATATAGTATATGTTATTGAGAAAGATATGCATGTTTGAACTTTATCATAGGCAGCGCAATGGATTTCAAGAAATATTAAATCAGAGTGTGAGTTTAGAATATGTTTCATTCATAAAAAAAGTTTTTGTATCAGTGTTGCCACTTCAGCTCTAGGAATTCGTAATTTCTTAGGTAAAGTAGTAATGGTAGTAATAAACGTCACCCTGTAGCAACGTATTGGACTGATAAAGAGAAAACATTCTCAAAATGTTCTTCCCATCTATGATTAGATGGGACATATGCTACTATGATTAGCAAAACTAGAAAAATATCTTTAAATAACTAGGAATTTTAAATCTTTCCACTTATTTGTACTTTCATCAATAAAAAATTATCAAAAATTTAAGGAATGACTATCAGTATATTTCAATTAAACTGGCAACCAACGGTTATTTGTTTTGTTATGTTTTGTTTTCTTCAGTAAAGCGCAAATTATGTTCTGGGCTTGGGAAGGCATGGGGGATGGGGGTTATCAGATTATCAGCCTACATATGACAATTGACACTACTCCAATTGTTTAAGAAAGAAAGGGGAAATAGAGAGAGAAAAACATAGAGAGAATGTCTAAAACATTATAAACCAATAGGAGTAATCTATATATATAAAAATAAGTTGTCTGTCTGTGTGTCTGTCTGTGGATCAGGTGATGTTTCTGTGTCGGCTGACGTCATGAAGTTAGTTGTCGTCATTTTTGCTATGACGGTGACGTCATTAAAGATATTTAAGACATATATGTTCACGTAGAAATCTATTAATGTTTAAGTTTAAAATGACTGATGAACTTACAATGGCAAAAGCCGATGAAGATGCTCAAAGAGTCTATGCCAAAAAACTTGCTGCTGATAGAGAAAGTCAGAAAAGAAAGCGTGCCGAGGAATCAAAAGAACAGCAAGGAAACAGGCTTGAGGCTAACCGCGCAGTTAGATGAAGATCCACCTGGACAGCGAGAGTCAAAACATATCAAAACTGAAAATGATAGCGATGATGATTGGGTTTGGGATTTTGACTCGGATAAGGTCATCAATGCCTACCAGATTTTAGTTAAAAAAACAAAGGTTCGGCGATATGTATTTCATAGTGAAGCTGAAAAATAAAGAAGAAAAAGAAAACTGAAAAAAGAAAAAAATGTAAAAAACTAAAAAATACTAAAAAGAAAAAACACTCAAAGAGAAATTACAGACCGGGACACAAATGACGACCGGGACAGAGGGAATATAAATAACGACCGGGACACTCAAAGAGAAATTACAGACTGGGATACCGGGACACAAATGACGACCGGGACACAGGGAATATAAATGACGACCAGGACACAGGTATTTAAGAATATCGTTCAAAGACAAATTTTTAATTGTAAGAAGACCGTTGAAAGAGAAATTTCTAATTGTAAAATGACTGAAGAACCTACAATGGCAACGGTACCACCATCGAAGTAGATAACCAGTGGGTTGTTCCATATTCCCCATTAGTGCGAAACGTCAACCCCAAGTCAAATTCGTGCATTGTTTGGCATCATTTTAACAACTTGCTCTCCATCAGCTCCTACAGACTTATGGGAAAAATATAAGTCAAAAATGTCCGAAGATATACTCCATCGAAAACAGTTAGAGACGTCAGATATGACTTTTGATTTTACATCAGAAATTTATAAATACACTTTAGTTATTATAGAAGATTTGTGCGTACGTATGGCAAACAAACCTCTTCAGGATTTGGGAATGCCTTCACCTAACCGTATCGCTGCTGTTTCGACATGTGTAGAATTGGATCGTGAAAAAAGTTACAGTACGAATGATCTATTGTCGTATGTACAAAATAACATTTCCAAGTTAACGTCGGAACAAAAAGACATTTATGATACGATAGACTCAATTTCAGGACGTATACAACTACCTGCTGATTTCTGTAATTTAGTGACGTCCAAAAATGAATTGATTGAAAAAGTATTTCCGAATATTCTAAAAAATTATAAAAATAATAAATGGCTAAGTGAAAGAGCGATTCTCGCACCCAAAAATATAGACGTCCACGAAATCAACAATATTGTTTTGACCAAGATTCGAGACCAGGCAGTCCTTTACAAGTCAGTCGACACAGTTTTGGAACCAAATGAAGCGGTTAATTATCCATCTGAATTTTTAAATTCCATAGATCTTTCAGGGTTTCCACCACACGTGCTACAACTAAAAATAGGCGTACCAATAATACTTTTAAGAAATATCAACCCACCAAAGCTTTGCAATGGCACGCGACTTGCCGTAAAAAAAAACAATGGAAAACCTAATAGAGGCCACAATCTTGACAGGGCCTTTTGAGGGTGAGGCTGTTCTTATTCCTCGCATTCCCATGATTCCAATGGATCTGCCTTTTCAATTTAAAAGATTGCAATTCCCAATTCGATTAGCATTTGCAATCACCATTAACAAAGCTCAAGGTCAATCATTAGAAAAATGTGGTATAGATCTTAATACTGATTGTTTTTCCCATAGACAATTGTGCGTTGCATGTTCGAGGGTCGGTAAACCTGACAATCTATTTATATGCAGCGACAATTGGACAGCGAAAAATGTTGTATATTCGCAAGTTTTACGCAGTTAATTTGTATTGTATCTACCTATCTATCTATCTATATAAAAACGAGTTGTGTGTATGCATGTTTGTTTGTTTGTAAAAAGAGCGTTTGCATATGACGTCATTATTAGTACATACGGCTTTGTATATGCACAGACAATGGGAAAGCCAAGAATGTTGTATATTCGCAATTTTTACGTAGTTTAACTCCTGCAGACGAAATGAATGCTTGCCTGAAAAATTCTAATTTATGGGCACACGTAAAAATATTAAAATTAACTACAAATATGCGTGTCAGATTGCAAAACGATGACTCTGGTCAAACATTTTCAGATCAATTGCTGGCAATTGGAAACGGAAAGCTCCCAGTAGTGGGAAAGCCAAAAATGTTGTATATTCGCAATTTTTACGTAGTTTGAAACACATATATAAATCTATCTATATTCACAGGTGGGACACAGGGACACAACTACAATGGCGCGTAACGACTTACGCGCGCGGGGGGGCTTGGGGGGGCGCGAAGCGCCCCACCAACTAGGTGTTGGGGTGGCGCGAAGCGCCACCCCAACAGCTAGTAATTTATAATTTTGTTAATTTAGCATAAAAAACTTTACAAGTTTCTTCTTATTCAGTAAAAACTGAGTTAAAACCATGATTAGCAAAAATAGAAAAAATAACGGAAGCCAGCGGTAATATTAACAGTATTTTATTGAACATTTATGTTTTTATAGGTGACATAAATTAACAGACAAAACTAGTCAACAAACTTCATTGACACACAAAAGACAACAGATGCTACTAGCATTTTCCGAATTTTACTGATTGATACTTAACAAATGCTAGAATAAAGAAATCCAGGCTATAATATGTTTAAAAAATATAACATACAATAAATAAGAGCATAAGTTTGGAACAATATTGTATTTTTCTTCTTTAATTGTATTGGGCTTATTATTTGAAAATAATGAATAACTATTCCTTATGAACAAACTAAAGGCAACAAAACAGGCACAGCGGAACAATGGCTTTCAGCCAACATTAAATCAGAGCGTAAATTGAGAATGACGTCTCATTTATAGAAAATAATTGACGGTTCGATGTTGCCAAATTTTTACCAAGAACAACTTATAAAGACTTAACTATATAATTAGTTTACTTATAAACCAACTGAAATCACGATGATATGATAAAAAGAAAAATAATAAGCTATTGAAAAAGTCTGTTTTGAAAGGTCTTTTCTTTTTTCTTTAAATGTCATTCTGCAGCAACGTACCCCCCTACTCCCTACCCCCCTACCCCCTACCGAAATACGTCGTATTTCGGTGAAGCTTTTAAGTATAACGGTATTAAGGTGAAACTTTTAGGGAATGTTTAGGAGGAGTTTTAATTAAACGAAAAAATTCTGTGCGTCCAGGTTTTCAAAAGAGTATATAAGCAATATCATAGGTAACACCACTCTATAATTACTAGAAATATCATTGAAACTTGTAATGAAGGTAACTCGATTCAAAATTAAAATGTCTACTGCCCTTTTTAAGAGTAGATGGAGATTGGAGGGCAAGCAGTCTTCAAGCCTATTCATTTTTCAAACGCATCCAGTCAAAATTTTGAGACCACCATTTTGTTCAGCATAGTAGGATTTGCAATTTGCACATTATGCTTTAAAACTAAATGTTTCTTTAAACTAACTTAAAAGCCATTGTGTTTATGGTTGCCAATAAGCCTCAGCAATATTTCGAGAAAAACTGGGGGTATTAAGTCGAAACTTTTGGGATTACCACTATTACTACTTCTGTTTTTACAATTCAAATAAATAAAAAGAGTGTAAGCTCTTCCAGGTTGTCACAGAGCATAGATAGAATCTTTTAGGAATGACATTAAGTTTTATTTTCAGGTCAACTTCAGGAGTTATAAAATATAAAAAAAAATACTGTTTTTTGTCAGGAATTAAAACTTGTAGAAAAAGTTTCTCAAGCATACAAATATCAACTCCAACTATGGATTCTTATGGAGAAAAAACTGAAAAGTTATAAAAAAAATTTTATGAAAAAGACTATGTAGATAAAAAACCAACAGAAATTAATTTTTAAAAACTTTCCACAAAACAAGTTCTTTAAGGAAAAGAAATGACCTGTATTTAGCCAAAAATGAGCAGAAATTAAGTCAAATAATCTTGCAAACGTAAAACTATCACAAACTGCTATCAATAAATGAATGAAACCCAAAACGAACAGAAATTACAATAGATAGCCAAGTCAAAATCTAAACGAGTAGAAATTAACATGTGTAGGGCTGATAACCCTCATGCCATCTCGAGGCCAGAACATAATTTGCGCTTTACTGAAAGCAAATACATTTTAAATGTTTCCACTTATTTTTACTTTCATCAATAAAAATTATAAAAAAAATCAAGGAATAAACATCAGTATATGTAAATTAAACTGTCAATCCACGGTTATTTGTTTTGTTATGTTTAGTTTTTTTTTCAGTAAAACGCAAATTATGTTCTGGGCTTGAGAAGGCATGGGGGAGGGGGTTATCAGATTATCAGCCCACATATGACAATTGACACAACTCCAATTGTTTAAGAAAGAAAGAGGAAATAGAGAGAGAAAAACATAGAGAGAATGTCTAAAACATTAAAAACCAATAAGACCAATAATTCATATTTTTGTTAGTTTCGCATTAAAACTTTACAAGTTTTTTTATTCAGTAAAAACTGAAAAAGGGGGGGGGGAACAAAAGAATCGGCACAAATAATAAAAAAGGGGAAACTATCTAATTGTTTTATGAATTTTCTTGGTAATTTAGAAGATTCGGGCTTTTCCAAATCTGGAGATAAAACAACGAATAGGGGACAAGAATGGCGGCGGGGGGGGGGGGGGTTTATGGGCTTTCTCAATTTTACTAATCTCAGAGTGGTAATTATTTTTCTCTTTCGCAGCTATAATTAAGGCAGAAGCAAATGACTCAACTTCATATATTCTCTGTGTTTATACCAGTGATAATAAGCGTATTTCCCAGGAAGAATACCACATTTTAACTTAAAAACTGTATTAAATCCATTCCAAACAGTCACTAGTCAGTATAAAAAACCGCGATTCTGCATTAATGAACCAGTAACATTCCCTTTGTTTTCATTTTAGCGATATAAAGAAAGCTCGTCTGTTGTTAAAGTCAATTAGAGACACGAACCCACATCATCCTTCGGGGTGGATTGCATCAGCCAGACTCGAGGAAGTCACCGGAAAAATTCAAGCAGCCCGCAATCTGATAATGCAGGGCTGTGAAGCTTGTCCCAAATCTGAAGATCTGTGGCTGGAAGCGGCTCGTCTTCAACCTCCTGACGTTGCTAAGGGTGTTATTGCAACTGCTGTCCGGTCGCTGCCAACTTCTGTTCGAATTTGGGTTCGTGCTGCTGAACTTGAAGCTGATGTTAAGGCTAAAAGAAAAGTTTTTAGAAAAGTAAGCTTTTTTTGTGACTTCATCTATGGTGCCAGGCCTTCAGGGATAAAGCTCTCGGAAGACTAGCCCAAGCAGCGTTGCCAACGATTTGAGATAAACTGTACCAGTTTAACACAAATTGTGTTAAACCATAATACAAACTGTTATCTATGTTTTATATAGTAAGGAAATTGGTACCATGTTTCTCACACCAGAGAGATAGATTTGAAAAAAAAAAAAAAAAAAAAACAGAGGAAACACCTTAGATCCCTTAGGCTGATGTTAAGGCTATAAGAAAAGTTTTTAGAAAAGTAAGCTTTTTTGTGACTTCATCTATGGCGCCAGGCCGCTAGGAATTTAGGGTACTTCTCAAAGCACTTACCCACCTGCGTTTGTTTTTTCCTAGAATTGTCTCTGTTTGATCTTCCTTTGAATGCAATAAATTGTCAGGTTTTCAGGGATAATTTCCTCAGGAGACTATCCCAAGCAGCATTGCCAATGAGATAAACTGTACCAGTTTTCCGACCAAAGTTGTACCACAAGAGATTAATTTGTGCCATCTGCACAGTAGGTTAAAAACTTGCCGCTCGCGTCGCTTAACGACGCTCGCCAAGTACGATTGTCTCACGAAGCTGTTATTCAAGAACTCAGTGCGGGTTGTGCGCCTCTTCAAGATTATCTGAACGCGCCATGTTTTTGTGTATTTACCGTATTATCTGGTAAAACAAATAGCGATACTATTCGAAATAACTTCTTAAAGGAAGGTAGTGGACGCAGTAGTAGAAAGCAGATACTGAAACCACACCAAATCTGTCACATAGATGTTTTAGTGTAGCCTATCGGTGCTACAGATAGCCCCTCAGGCCCTGTTTTGTATTCAGTAATGTCTTAAGAGGCCCTTCCAGACAACAGACATTCATATTGGATGATTTTTCTTTGATTTAAGGGTTATAGTGGAAGAATTGTGATTATAATTCATCTAATTCAGTGTTTCCCAGCTTCTTTCTCTGTCCGCTCCTTTTCAAATTTTTAAATGTTATCTTGCACCTTTTAGAATAGGGAATAAGGTTGAGAAATATATAATACCACTCGAAGCTAAGCTTTTCGAATAATACAGTCATAAGAAATAAAAAAAAAAAAAACACTATTATACTCTTTCTTGATGATTTTTCTTTTACTTTTTATGGCACTTGGTATTTACAAAGTGATATATTGCGATCGCAAATTCTATTGGTCTGTCAGTCCTGGTTTTGCTAGTTTAGGCACTTCCAGATACGCTAGGGCGATGAAATTTGGCAGGCGTATTAGGGACCAGACCAGATTAAGTTAGAAATCGTCGTTTCCCCGGTTTGACTATCTGGGGGTGGAGTGGGCGGACGGTTAATTTGGAAAAATTAGAAAAAATGAAGTATTTTTAACTTTCGAACAGGTGATCGGATCTTTATGAAATTTCATATTTAGAAGGATCTTGTAACTCCGATCTCTTGTTTTAAATCCCGACTGGAAAACCGCACACTGCGACCTATGCATAAGCACATACTGGGTAGGTAAAAAAAAGAATACATGTTGCTGAAAAAAAAAGATATTTTCTTGGACTTATCTGCATTTCTGAAAGTCTAGATAAAATATCATATTTGTGTAATATTGTATTTATGTAATATTATATTTATGCAATATAATGTTATTTATGTAATATATGTATATTATAGACTCTAATGCCAAGATTTATTTTGCTTTCTGGTCGTATTATATGACATTATAATACGACAATTATATGACAGCGCTCTTGTCTTAGTAAAAGTACAATTTTATATTACAATTATATGACAGCGCTCTTGTCTTAGTAATAGTACAATTTTTTTGTCAACGATTTGTTTAGCTCGACTTTCATATCTTTCTTTCTCTCTAAGTTTCTTCATTCAATCTTCTGATAGCATTCCAGCTGCTGTCTGGTTCCATGCTGATACAGTTTCTTCTTTCTAATGATTATTAAATATTTCTAATGATTATTAAATATTTCTAATGATTATTAAATATTTTAATGATTATTAAATATTTCTAATGATTATTATAAAATGGCAAAATTTTTGCCTCTAGCACTTATAGCTTATTGAACCATTTTCTCAACCGAGCGGGATGTATGATACATCCCATTCTGATTTCAGATACTGTCATTGCAGTATAGCTACCACACCGCCCATCCGTGACCGTTTTTAAAGAAAACCCTTTTTTTATGTATTTGGACTTACAACAGGCCTATACAATATTTGACAAATAGTCCAATAGCTATTCTACGAACACATGTATTGTTATTCGATACTCAATACTATACTACACCCATCGATACTCAGATTCTATTAAAAATATCTATTCAAAAATAATTCTTTTATCTGAATTCGTTCTACCGTGGTTCAAAAACAGTGTTGAGTAATTGATTATTTCTTAAACAGTACTTGCTTGTCCAAGGAAATGAGAAAAATATTGAGGAACTACACAGGGGCTTTTTTATTTTGGAAAGTAGTTGAGTTAGATAAGAGAAACTGTCAAAAATGAGCTTAGAGCCATTATTAGCTTCTGGAAAGGTCTTCTGGAGCATAAGCTCTACCCCTTCTCCCTCCAAAGGATACCTTTGATGAACTTGGATAAACTATGTCGCATGAAAGCAAAATTGTCGGAAATAGATCCACAACAAAAATGAGGCCTATTTCCTAAAAGAAGTGTTATGAGAGCCCTGAAACTTTAAGAAGTTCTGATTTATAGAGTTTTTGAGAATAGTGAATAGTGTTTTTTAAATTAAAAAAGAAAATCATAATAGTTCTTTTTTTTATTATTTTTTTTGCAAGAATTTGGTATCGAAGAAAAGTAGGCTTAAACCAAAGTGAAGGAAATTATTTTTTTTCAAAATTTTCTAAGCCTTAGAAACAGGGAACTAGGTTGGATATGAGCTTAAAATTATCTTCACATGGCATGATTTAGGCTTCGAATTCGTTCCTGAAAGTTTCATTCTCCTAACTCTTCTACTTTCCATAGAAAAAAGTCCTTCATCTGGAATTTTTCTGCCTTAGCAATGGACTATAAAACGAAAAGAATGAAAATTAAGTAGACTGTTTTGACGCTTTTTGACGCTTGAGCGTTTCTGTTTAGTGAAATTTCTGAAGGATAAAATTCCTTCACGTTAAAGAAACGATGAAATAAGTAATTTTCTATTTTCAAAAAGCGCAATGAAACCTCTCATGAAGAAGTAAATTGAAATAAAAAGCTTAGAATTGGAATTCGCATTTTAGCTTCAAATACAGCAAATATATCGTACTTTGAATATTTATAAATTGAAAATAAAGAAGTTCTAACATCTTGTCAAAAATTAACGTAAATTTCTTCCTAACCTAATTTCTTAATGTTAAATTACTTTTTAACACAATGTTACTCACCTAGTTGATATAAGAAATTATTGAAGTATGAAAGTCATAAGGCACTTTCATGAAAAAAAAAGGATGAATCTTAGTTTTGACCCCCTACTGATTTCATAAACATCATGAACTATTTTGAAAAGTAGTTGACCCCCTACTGCAAAAAAAAATTTAAAGGTTTATTTTACCACAAAACTGGATTATTCTTGTAAAAATGTTCATTATCATGAACAACATGAACTATTATGAAAAGTAGTTGACTTCTTACTGCAAAAACAATTCGAAGGTTTATTTTACCACAAAGCTAGAATATCCATGGAAAAAAATTGGTTTCGAGACAATCCGTGGCAAATAATGGAGCTCGACTTAACAAGCTTGTTTGTCTTGTCTGTTAAACAAGTTCGTTCTTTTCGAAGTACTTGCCTATGGTTTTACTCTCCTCAGGGTGATCGTATCGAACCAGTAGTCCTAGAAGAACAAAAGAGGGCTCATTCCAGTCTGAAATTAAAAGTTCTATTGCCCCTTTTAATTGTCCAAAGAGATTGGGGGGCTCCTCGCCCTCTCCAACGCCCTTTTTTCCCCAAAGTTGTCTGATCAAGCTTTTGAGATAGTCGTTTTTTTGTATAGTTGAAAGGCCCAACAACTGTGTCTTCGGGGATAAAATGTGTGATAATAAACCCTTTTTTATGGATATGCTTTGTTGGCTTTGTGTATTAGTCCTTTTTTGTATTTTAGGCATTGGAAAATATTCCTAATTCTGTGCGCCTCTGGAAGGAAGCAGTTGAGTTGGAAGAAATCAAAGATGCTAGAATAATGCTTTCAAGAGCTGTTGAATGTTGCCCCAACAGTGTTGAACTATGGCTGGCTCTTGCGAGGTAATGTGTATTACATCATTTATGATCAAACTATCTCAACCTACGAAAATGCAAAGTAAAGGACAACGTTTTTTTGGGCGGGGCACATTTTTTCAAAGAGAATACCAAAAAAAGGTATTTTTCAAATCTAGAGAGGTGGCAATATTTTCCCTGCCATCCTCCCCCCCCCCCCCAATTGATGACCCAGCTTTAGCTGTCATCAAGCTGATACTAATAAAAGATAGTTGTAGGGTCAACCTTCCTGAAACTCCATCTAAAAATAGTTTTAATATGTGACTTATTATAATATAATATGAAAAAAACTTCGTTTTCTTAAAGAGTTAAAGAGGCTGCGTCCCAAAGTCGAACCTTAAAACGTACAGGAATTAGAAGAGGCAGTTGGGGGGGCTGCCGCCCCCCAAACCCCCAGCTTTTAAAGACTCTTTTGTACAGGTTTTTTTTTGTGGGGGGACTTCATTGTTACTAATTACTAGTTTCGGCGCAATGGTTCTCCTGTCCTCTTGTGTTTAACATTTTTCGAAGTTATTCCATTATTCATTCATTTCAATGTTTTGTTAATTAAAAGAGGGCCTTTCCCAAGCCAAGAGCGGGGGGTTAGCAAAAAAAACAAAAAACCTGTACAAAAGAGTCTTTAAAAGCTGGGGGTTTGGGGGGCGGCAGCCCCCCAACTGCCTCTTCTAATTCCTGTACGTTTTAAGGTTCGACTTTGGGACGCAGCCTCTTTAACTCTTTAAGAAAACGAAGTTTTTTTCATATTATTTCTGTACGTTTTTCTACAATTCATGGTGGATGTAATTTAATAATTCCTGTACTCCTCGTACAGGAATTAGGAGAGGAAACCCCCCCCCCCGCTTTTAAATCATTGTATAAAATAGAAAAAAAAATAGATAGAATGACCGAACTGTTTCTTTTGCTCATAAGAAGCTAATATTCTGTTATCTCTCAAATGATAAGCTGTCCAGGTGTTATCAAAATTTTTTTTATGTTGTGAAAAAAAACAGCCCGTAAGGGACTTGAACCCTTGACCCGAGGATTAAAAGTCTCATGCTCTACCAACTGAGCTATTAACTTGCATGTGTGTAAATATAACTTCTCAATAAATTTTAAAAATTTCAAATTAACATGGGCTCTTATGGAGAGAAATCCGTTAATTAATAGCTAATGCGTGGTTTCTGGAAAACAGGGAAAGAGTTATCGGATCGAGCTGAAATTTCGCGGATAAGCTCCTGGGCCGTAGGGGACCTTAACTTGTGAATTTCAGCCCGATCGGACAACGTTAAAAGGGGGGGGGGGTTGGAGGGTCGAAACTTTCGGGGGGTTAAGATTTTCCTACGAAACTTTCCAGGAAAATTACTCGGAGAATTCCGCATCGAATGAGTCTTCGTACACCCAGATCCGATGTCGGATGTGACCTGTAGGCGTCTAGGAAAAACAAGTAAATGAATTTTAAGTGGCTATGCGTGGTTTCTGGAAAACAGGGAAGGAGTTATCGGATCAAGCTGAAATTTCGCGGATAAGCTCCTGGACCCTAGGGGACCTTAACTTGTGAATTTCAGCCCGATCGAACAACGTTAAAGGGGGGCTGGGGTTGACGAGTCGAAACTTTCGGCCAGATTTTCCCCATGAAGGAAAAGTTGGAGGGGGATGAAATTTTGCAGGTTTCTTAGTTGGAGCTCGGGCTACGAAATGCATCCCTCCCCATCCCTCTGCGACCACTGGAACCGAAGATCGCTTAACATTGTCGTGTGTCGCCTCTTTATAGAGGCACGAGTGTCCCTCCTTGATAATATAATATATGTATATATATATATATATATATATATATATATATATATATATATTGGCCTTGCAGGGCTTGAAAGGAATTTTTCGCCCATATATATATATATATATATATATATATATATATATATATATATATATATATATATATATATATATATATATATATATATATATATATATATATATATATATATATATATATATATATATATATATATATATATATATATATATATATATATATATATATATATATATATATATATATATATATATATATATATACATATATATATACATATATATATATATATATATGTATATATATATATATATATATATATATTTCTTCTCAAATCATCATTCTTCTGGTCTTAAGGAAGAGACATCCAAAACGACAAACAATGCTCCCTCAGTGACAAGTGTTGATAACTCAGTATGTTTGTCTTCAGAAGAAAACATGGAGGAAATATTTACCAGCCATAAATAGTGTCAGGGTTTTGCAATGGAACATTGGGTCTCTAAATGGTTTAAAACCAAATGAACTGATCGAATACATAAATAGCCATAATATTCAACTTGTTTCCCTCCAGGAAACAAATTTACTCCGTCTCAGGCAAGTAGTTATACTTAGATTCTATCTTTATAAAAGTATAGATCAACCGGAAGAAAAGGAGGGGGAGTGGCAATCCTCATGAAAAAGCATATATCGCATCCACCAATAATGAGATTCACAAACTCGAATGAGATCGATGTGGTCAGCGTGAATTTAAATTTTGCCATTCATTTCACAAAAAGAGGTTCCCACAGTACATAGAGGAAAGCCTAGAGTGTGCAAGTTGCATGACAAGAAAATTTTAAGAAGGAACTTGTATGTATGTTCATTTATGTTTATGTTTATGTATATTTATCAAATCCGAGCTAAAGGAGGCTTTAAGGTCGTTCGATTCCTCTTCAGTATCAGAAGAAGACGAAATCAGCATCCAATGGATCATAAATGCAGGGGAAATTTTTCATGCTGCCTGGCTTCATGTATATAACTACGCATGGACTACAAACATATTCCCAAGGATATGGAAACAGGCCATTATAATTCCAGTCAGAAAACAAGGTGAATCTCCAGGTCTAGTCAATTCCTAAAGGCCTATCTCACTACTACCATTGTTGAAGCACATTTTATGGGGTATGGCAGAATCTTTGTTGTGGAATATCAGTGCATTTGTCTTAGACTGGAGATGGGTAGGGAAAATGCAGCAGAAAAGGCTGCTGATGAAAATGCAGCAGAAAAGGCTGCTGATTCCTCTAATATTAAGTTAATATTACTGGCAATAATATTTACATCTTTACCTGATGACCAAAGAACTTAGTCATATACAAATTCAAGCTTGGATATTGAATCACTGCTGAACTGAAGCTTACTTGAAACTAATAAGAAAAGAAAGGGGCTGAATATGGACCCCTGTGGGAGCCAATATACAATGCTGAAATGCTGGATAGCTTAATTTGCACCCGAACTTAGTAGCTTCTATCACATAGATAATTGAACAGAAATCCGAGAAATTCATCCCTTTTAGAATTTGACAAATGAGATTATTGCGAACATGGTCCAAAGGTGATTCAAAGTCAACTAAAACTGCTATCAGAATCACGCCGCTATTTATGGCATTTACTGCTGCTGCTTCAAGTCGGATTACATTATCTGCAGTACTACGCCCCTTACGAAAGCCGGCCTGGGAATTAGATAGAATTCTATTAATTTCCACAAACCATTCTAACCTCATGTGTAGTATCTTTTCAAAAAGTTTTCCGAGCGCGTGGAAATAGAATATATTTTAGGACCTAAATTCCTGGATCCAAGACCGACTTGGCAAAATCAAATCCACTCTGGAAAAAAATTCATGGATGTGAAGGTTGTTCATCCTTAGGCGCTTGACAGGGTCAAAGTGGGCTAATTCCAAGAAATAGATTGTGTACGCTGTTGAATCATATGGAGAATATAGTAAGACTAATCTTGCCAAATTAGAAACAATCCGAAATATGGCTAGCAAAATTGCCCTAGGGCTTCATGTTCAGTAGCCCTTTAACAAAGTGAAACACTTAACCGGTTTGCCCTCTATTTTAGAAAGACGGAATACGCTGATCATGAAATATTACAATAAGATACCAGCTATAGGTCACGAACATGATATTTTTAAGCCCACTTTTGCCAAAGATGGTATCTCGCATAGTTTGACATCTACAAGGTCATGTAAAATATTTAACGAGCTTGTCCCATCTTGAAAACCTGACTCACGCTGTTTCAGTCATTTTCTTGTCCCCTCAGTATAGCAAATGTCACCTCCAAGTGTTTAGCTAGATTTAATACCCTTGCAAAGGACAAATTACTTGCCAATCCAAGTTCAGGCACTTTTTTCATGAGAAATTGACCACTCTGTATCCAGATTCCGGTTATCCTGTATCCGATTAAAGGCAGTAAATGTGGCTCTGCATCTGTTATCCCAAGTTACTCACTGAATATAAAAAACAGACTTCCTGATCCATCTTCACGGCAGAGCTATCGGCAATAAGAAAAGCTTTAAAGGTCATCAATATAAATCCACCGTCTTCCAAAAGAGTAGTATTGCTCTCAGACTCCAAAGGCGCCCTTGAGTTCACTGATAATATCCATTAGAGTGCCATGGATACACACCTGAGGACAATCAGAGATTCATTAATCAGTCTCCAGAATAGCCTTATTGAAGTCAAGTTCCAGCATATCCCCAGCCACCAAGGCATCAAATATAATGAGATAACAGACCAGCTAGCTAGTAGCTCCTTGTATAATTCAATCAACCCCAATTCGAACGCCCAGGCCTTCAGAGACATACTCAGAAAAATAGTTCCTTCAAAAACAAAAATGCCCATTCCATCCTTATTTCCCTCAAGGGCAGATAACATTCTTTATTATAGAATCAAAAGCAAATCTTTGGTTGTCGGAAAAGAGGAGTTTACTTGGCATAAACCAGCCGATTAATATTGCAGACTTTGCAACTCTACTCCATCCTTGAACCACCTGATTTTTAATGTCAATGCAGCCAGCAGAAAGCAATCAATATTAGGAGAATCTTCAGCCAAGCGAACCTCCAGCCTGACACCATCGTGTTGCTGCTCAAGCCTACCAGCTAATACCGAAAGATATCTATACAAAAGTATTTTCGATTTCCTAAGACATAATAATATCTGCGAGTGGATCACATAGATGATAGCAAGACTTATTCCTGACCCATCATCACCTGCAGATTGAAAATTGTCATGAAACCAAAAGAAGACCGAAACCAAAAAGATTGAAGCGAAAATGAGGCTTGGCATTCCAAGAAAAAGAAGAAAAGTAGCAGAAAAGGAACTAAAAAAATATATCATTATAGATATATTTCATCATCATTTCATATATGTCATCATTGCCATAAAAATATATCACCATAGAATTGTAGAAACCGTAACTTTCCCGATTGCGGTAGGAAAAGACAAACATTGCCATAAATCTAAGCTATACATTAATATGGATATTATTAAAGTTATTGAGGATTAAACACATGTCTACCTTTTTGCTAAAAATATTGACTGGGGGGGGGGTTGAACAGCCATGGGCTTACCATGCCCTGATAAGCACTCTGACGAGGCTAAAGGCCGAAGTTGGTCCTGTAATCATATAGATTTAAAACCATGTATTATTAGGTTCAAACAAAATCGAATTTGATCCTGTAATCATACAGATTTAAAACCTTGCATAAGTGTGGTTCAAACAACATGCGCCATGTCTACCTATCTGCTAAAAAGGTTGATTGTGGGGGAGGCTGAATAACCATGGGCTTACCTTGCCCTGAGAAGAAATCTGGCGGGGCTAAGGGCCGAAGTTGGTCCTGTAATACAGATTTAAAACTTTACTTGATTATGGTTCAAACAATATGCTTCATGTCTACCTTTCTGCTAAAAACGTTTAATGGGGGGGGGGGTGAATAGTCATGGGCTTACCTTTCCCTGAGAGGAACTCTGGCGGGGCTAAGGGCCGAAGTTGGTCCTGTAATGATACAGATTTAAAACCTTGCATGATTATGATTCAAACAAAATGTCTTCCTTTCTAATGTAATTGGCGTGAGAGTTGGAATGTTAGAGGGACCAGTGTCCCCCTCTCGGCACTTTAAAAAATTGGACTAGGAGATTTCTACAAGATTTTGCCATGTCTGTCTTCTTCCTTTCAATTTTAATTTGTTCGGTGCATAAGCGATTTGTAATTTGTGTAGTACGTTAATGATGGTGAGGAAGTGGCTTTGATTATATTTATTGGGTAGTTTTCTTTATCATATCCTGAACAGCGTTTCAACGTATCTTTATTTCAGGCTTGAGACGTATGAAAATGCCAGAAAGGTATTGAATAAAGCCCGTGAGAACATTCCTACTGATAGTTCTATTTGGATCACTGCCGCCAAACTTGAAGAAGCTAATGGTAATGAAAAAATGGTTATGAAGATTATTGAAAGAGGTAAGCTAAAAAAAAATTGTTATTCTAAGCGTTGGACTTTTTCTATATGTTATTGTCTTTGCATACGCTTTCGTAACAAAAAAAAATCATTAAAATGGCACTCCATGAAAATGAAAAATCAAAATTCTCGTGAAAAAGTTTTTTGAAAAGCGGGAACTAATTTGACTTCTTTTTCTAAGAAGGCTAAACGAGGACGCAATAATAGTAGGTTCGTGTTTACGGGGATAATTTAGCTTGTTCAGCGATTAATGAGCGTCTTGTCTAGTGGTATTTTGTTGACAGTGGCAACCACGGTTAGATCTCAGAGTTTGTAGGTAGTATATCCTAAATGACTGCTATCAAACTCAAAGCTGTTTAGTCTGAAGAATATTAATGCCGAGCGTCTTGTCTAGTGGTATTTTGTTGACAGTGGCAACCACGGTTAGATCTCAGAGTTTGTAGGTAGTATATCCTAAATGACTGCTATCAAACTCAAAGCTGTTTAGTCTGAAGAATATTAATGCAAACTCCTTTTGTCTTTGAGAGAAGTATTTTTGTCTGACTTGATGAGCTCGAAGGCAAAAAGGATCTTTCGAGTTTTTGCTTGTGGTCACGTTGTAGCTAAATTAGACCTATATCAGATATATCAAATAGCATAGAGAAATACTGCACGGTATACTATAGCCATTTATAATTCGGATAAATCAGAACTAATGCTTTCCTGGAACTATTTTATCCTATAAAAAATATAGCTCTGATTGCCTTTCAAAACATTTGAACTGAAAATTCATTTGTCTGAAGCAAATTTTGATCAACATACCCTTTTAATTCCGAAGTTTATGATAACATTTTTTTTGCACTTTTTCTTATTGCTCCTGAGCTTAACCACGTTATCTTAAAGCTTGGAGAAAAGAAACCTGTCGAGTAGAGACCAGAGACTATGGAGGTGGCAGTCCCCGTCATTTATAGGATAACATCCTTAAATTTTATAACGCTGTTTACGCTCATATAGAATTTATTAGCACAATATTTCAAAATTCCTAAATTTTTCAATTATTGACTCCGGTTCTCACTCTTAGATTCTTAGCTGAGCCGACAGATTCTTACAAGATAAGATTCCTTAAGTAATCTGCAGAAAATAAAAGGCTAATTTATAAGTCTCTCGATAGTCTCTCACCAGCTATGATACCGATATGCAATTCAGATTCTCCAAAAAGCTTAAATAAGCTTGGCTCTCAGTAAAGTCCTAATTTCTCAGCATTCTACAAATACAGGGAAACATCACGAGTGAGTTCATTTGAGCTAGTTTTGCGGATATAAGGGGTTTTTCCGCCATTCAATTGTTTGCTAACAATATTAGCTAACAGGTATTTGTTTTCAAATACCTGTTTTCATTCAATTGTTTTCATTCAATTCAATTGTTTTCATTCGATTGTTTTCATTCAATTCAATTGTTTTCATTCAATTGTTTGCTAACAATATTAGCTAACAGGTATTTGTTTTCAAATACCTGTTTTTATTCAATTGTTTTCATTCAATTCAATTGTTTTCATTCGATTGTTTTCATTCAATTCAATTGTTTTCATTCAATTGTTTGCTAACAATATTAGCTAACAATTATTTGTTTTCAAATACCCGTTTTCATTCAATTGTTTTCATTCAATTCAAGTGTTTTCATTCAATTGTTTGCTAACAATATCAGCTAACAGGTATTTGTTTTCAAATACCTGTTTTCATTCGATTGGTTTCATTCAATTCAATTGTTTTCATTCAATTCAATTGTTTTTATTCAATTCAATTGTTTTCATTCAATTCAATTGTTTTCATTCAATTGTTTGCTAACAATATTAGCTAACAGGTATTTGTTTTGACGGCGGAAACACAATTGTTAGCTAACAGAAATAAATTCTCCAACAAGTATTCGGTTTGTTAAAGATATCCTCTAACAAGGCTTGCTAAGAGTTTTTAATTGGACGGCGGAAACACTATTTTTGGAAAAATTGTTAGCTAAAAATTTTTTGTTTGGACGGCCCTAAGACCCCTATATCTTGCGTATTCTGCGACACAACAACATTTGTTCTCTTAAATGCCCAGACCACATTATTGTCAAATTTGTCGACAAAATCAAATCTACGCACGACTACAGCGCCAATTATTTACGCCTTTCGTTATTTCTCAAGTTGAATATTGTTCAACTTTCCAGCCTAATATTTTTGATTGAACGATCAGAGTCGATATTTAAGGCATGATTTTCTGAAACTAGAAATAATGGGAGCTCGGAACAGCAATTTTCTATCTGTAACAAAAACCTAACAAAAGTCAAGAAGGCGTGGTATTAGTAGAGGACACTTGGAAACAAATTAAATTTGGTGAAAGCTTTTCTAACCAATTTTTTGGCAATTTTAGTATACGCTTCTGAAATACAAGTTTGACGCTAAATTCAAGAAAAACCCCATGTCATTCAAAAATTTACTTTTTTTTCGTCAGATGTGACTATGCTGTGGCTCGGTCATAAGTTTCAACTTTGCTCTTTACTTCCAACGGTTTTTTAGTAATTTTTTATTAGTCAAGTTCCATATTTTATGCATTTAAATAAAGCTGGGTTAGAAATCTGAGAGTGAAGAAGAATATTTTTGGCCCTCCGTTTTTCAGAAAACGTAGCAAATCCTCTTATGGGAATCATTTTCCCAAGAGACAATCTCCATCCATATTCCGCCCAACCTGCGCTGTTTCTCAGTCGGCATCTATCTTGTCCCCTATTTGCTGCCGAACATCATGATATAAGAAAAAGCCTCAGCTTTATCTATATCAGACTAGACAGCTCTCCCACGTGTATCATTGAACATGCATGATGTAGGTGTAATTAGTTGAAATGACTAACTCAAATACTTCCAATAACTTTGTGGAAAACTATTCATTGAAGAACTAATAGAAGTCTTAATATTTTCATGAATTATTTGAAGCAACTTTTTAAGCTTTATTACGGAAAAAATTACTGAAAAAATTCAGAACCATTGTTTACTAAAAAAATTACGTTACTGAAAAAATTAGTTAACTATCTGTAGTTTCCCTCATCGTGGCTATCTGTATTATACTATATTATTATATATTGTACTTTTTTCCTTCATTTCCCCTCATTGTTTTTTTAAACTTCTTAATTTATTTGTAAATTCTGCTTCTTTTTTACTTCTGTGTTTTGTTGTTTAACCAGTCTTATCAAGTTATGGTCTTTACTTTATATTCAATGCAGGATTAATCATTATGTGTTGATTTATATGCTAG
This sequence comes from Artemia franciscana, assembly GCF_032884065.1. NCBI lineage: Eukaryota > Metazoa > Arthropoda > Branchiopoda > Anostraca > Artemiidae > Artemia > Artemia franciscana. Next base: position 39,559,696 of record NC_088877.1, on the reverse strand, counting down.
TTTATTCTTCAATACTTGTTTTAAACCGTTTTATGATTTAATGTCAAATTCTTTTTTCCTCCTGCTCTATTTAGTGGCCTGTTTGTTCTTTTTTTTCTGTTTTCACTTCTAAGTGCGGACTTGGCCCTTCTGGGATTGTGTTAATTAGTTGTTTTCCGTTGTTTTTTTTTTATAGATCTTATCCAATTCGTATAAGTTTCTGTCCGAACTTTTCAGATTTACTAAATGAAATAAATTTAAATTTCTTTTCTTTTTTCACTGAAATTTTGGCTCTGATTTTGGGCAATCCGTAAATCAATCCTGGAGCCTATGTTGACAGAGACTTGAGGGCTTATCCAAAATCTTAAGACTTTAAACATTTTCTGTATTTATTATTAATAAAAAAATATGTAATTTTCATACAATTAATACATAAGTTAAAATAAATAGAATTGTAGCATAAAGCGGAATGCTTATAAATTTTTCAAGTAAGAAATAGAATTTGATTTACAAAAAAATTCAATACGATACGATATGCCGAACGCCGATACGATATTTCGATATGAACGATACGATATGCCGAACAAAACTCCTGAAAAAGTTTCAGTAAGGAACTCTTTCGCACTTCTGTAAATGCCATTGCGAACTTACTCGTCCTATTGTAATTGCTGCAATGAAGTCTTGAGACCTTTAATGATTGCCATAATAAATACTTAAGCCCTTTGGTGGTTACCAATATAAAACCCCAGGCCCTTTCGTGGTTGCCGTAATTAATTCTTTAGCCTTTTGATGATTGTCATAATGAATTCTTGTAATTTTAATTATTTCAAGTTATGAAAATAATTTTTTTCAGCAATTCAATCTTTGAAATCAAGTGGTGTTGAAATCAATCGGAATCTGTGGATAGAAGCAGCGATGGAAGCAGAAAGAGCGAAATCTGTTCTCACTTGTCAGGCTATTATTCGGGCTGTCATTGGGTATGATGTTGAAGAAGAGGATAGAATGGAAACTTGGCTCCAAGATGCCGAATCGGTAAGAGGGTCTGACTCACTAATAAATACTTTAACATCTTGTTTAAAATTTTTAAGTGAGGTTTGTGCATATTTTTTCTAATAGCTGGTTCGACCATTGAGAATTTCGTGTTTTGAGTACTAAGCGCTTAGAGCTCTTTTTTTGTGATTTTTCTATTTCTTTCTCTCTCTCTCTCTCTCTCTCTCTCTCTCTCTCTCTCTCTCTCTCTCTCTCTCTCTCTCTCTCTCTCTCTCTCTCTCTCTCTCTCTCTCTCTCTCCTCTCTCTCCCCATATTCCCCCCCCCCCCCCCTCTCGCTCTCTCTCTCTCTCTCTCTCTCTCTCTCTCTTCTCTCTCTCTCTCTCTCTCTCTCTCTCTCTCTCTCTCTCTCTCTCTCTCTCTCTCTCTCTCTCTCTCTCTCTCCTCTCTCTCTCTCTCTCTCTCTCTCTCTCTCTCTCTCTCTCTCTCTCTTTCTCTCTCTTTCTCTCTCTCTTTCGGGGAAGGGGGTTTGGGGCTAAGTAAGATGTCTGCAGTATTTCAGGGACGGCTCGAGGGATAAAGTTGATTTTTCTAAATACTAATGGGGGGATTCATGTTATGTGTTTGGGAGAGGGGACTTCATATTTTGTGTTATGAAGACGAGGGGGGGGGGCTAAAGTGTGGTTGTCCCATCCACCAAAATGTTTTTGCACTAAAATTTCCTACGGGACTTGAAACCTATTTATGGTTAAGTAGCAAGGCAAACCAAAAGGCTCCATTTTCTACCAGGCTATCAAAATAGTATATCTCGGAAACGGCTTTGTGGATTGAATTGAGACATCCAGGGAGTGTCAGCCAAGTGTACCTTGTATTTAGACTTGAGGGATATGGTAGGGGGTGGTAATTTTCTGTCTGATTGATCTCTCTGTTCTACGCTATAGACTCCTTTTGAACTTAGAATTTCTTTACGGTCAAGTTGCGTTGTAAATCAAAAGACATTTTTTTTTGTATTTGTGTTTTTGTAAAAAAAAAAAATCCTTTCAATCATTTACGTTTTTTTTGTTTCACAGTTAAATAGCATATCTGCAATATCACGGGAAGTCTTGTGGGACACAGTCGATTGCTTCCAAGTGGTGTTTTAAAGAAGGAGAGAGATGTTAAAAATGTTTTGTCTCCAGTTTGCCGATTTTTTTTTTTTTTTTTTTTTTTTTTTTTTTTTTTTTTTTTTTTTTTTTTTTAATATAAGCCCCTGTAGAACCAGAATTTATTCTAGGCTAGTGTGTTGTTAATGTGTCAATAACTGCTGGAGATCAGGTTGAAACTTCAAGTGTTCATCAGGGGAGGGGTGGATTACAAGGGAACTTCGAAGTTTACGTTTGGGGGAGGGATGAGAGGGCAAAAACATTTTTGTCTACGAAATGTTCTTTTGCCCGATAAATTGCAATCATTTTTCCCAAAGAGCTAAAAAGTTATATCCATATGTCTTTGGTTAAAAATAGAAACAATTATAAATAAGCCCAAAATGGCCCGAAACTTAAGTTTTTGATTTGCCCGAACATTTTGTTCAGTCAAGATAAAATGAGCTACTTGGCTTCGAATGTTTTGATCTTTCGAGATTCAAAGACTAACTTTGGAATTCGGTCTGAAAATTTCCCTTGTAAGTTCCTAAGCGCTAATAAGTTCCTGCATCGGTTCCTGACACCCGGAAATGGGCCCAAAATTCGTTTTGTCTCTGATTGATTTAAAACTCGGCATTTTGTACTTGCGTATATTGCTACAACAAACTAAAGATATTTTTTTCAAAAAGTTGCCATTGTTTATGTTAAAAGTTTATTTAGGCTTTGATTTTTGATGTTTTTAAATGAGGTAGAACCAAAAGGTAGGGATTTGGCAAAGAACTGACTTTTTAAAATAGTGAATTTAAATGGAAAGTCAAATTGCAGTTTTTTAAGATATATTTTTTCTTTTCGGTAATTTTGATTATTATCGTAATTTTCTTCTTTTCTGTAGTCGATGCTTGACAAAAAAACTACGCTAATTGAGAAATATATCTTTGTCTCTCGCGTGGCAGGTCTTTGTCTCAACAGAAAGAAAAGAATCTTGGAGATAACTTAAAGTACCTTTATTTGGTGGCTATGTTAGTAAAAAAAAATAGTTTTGACGCGTTTTGGAGCGTCAAAAGTCGATACAATTTAATCTGTTCAAAAAAAATTATTTTCTTAAGTCTTATGTTTGCAATCTGTATGCCCAGTATGTTGCAAATAGATCAGAGACACAAAAAGTGGGCCTACCATGGGTGTTGCGAATCGATGCAACCAATTTTTTTTTTTTTTTTTAATATTTTCTGCCTTCATTGACATCTTCTTATTCCTTTTCAAATGGCTTGCAAGTTTTAACCAAATAAGAGAAAAGACTTTTTTTTCTTTTTTTTTTTTTTTTTTCTTTATTCACTGGACCAAGGAGACTCTTCTTGACTCAATCTGCACTTGTTGTGAGATCAACCCAATAAAACAAAATGGGATTTAAAATGTTTTTAGTGTTAAAATCCTTCTACAATTATTTTTGTGTTAATATTTTATTTTATATTTTATCATTTCTAATTCAGCCAGTCTTAACAATCATCCCTTAATATGATTTGGGTGGCAGTGTAAGGAGTGTGGTGGTCTTTGGCTGTGGTGGCATAGGACTCATGGCCTGAGGCTTAAAGGGGTCAGCTTATAATATTTTAGTGAATTACAAGTTAAATAATTTGAACACAATGTTTATTCTATTTTAGAATTTTTTTGAATTCTTCTCTCATTGAAATCGTCTTCTAGTATGTGTATTTTTTTTCAGTGTACGAATGACGGTGCTTTCGAATGTGCCAGAGCCGTTTATGCACATGCCCTGTCTATCTTCCCGAACAAGAAAGCGATATGGCTGAGGGCTGCTTACTTTGAAAAAGATCATGGAACTCAGGAGTCGCTAGATGCCCTTCTTCGAAAGGCTGTTCAGTTCTGTCCAAAAGAAGAGGTTCTTTGGCTTATGGGCGCCAAGTCTAAATGGATGGCAGTGAGTTTCTTTTATAATACACAATTGTATGAGGGGGCGGGCTGTAGCTGAAACTGTTATTAGTAATCTCGTCTCTGTCATCTGGGTTGTAAAACAGTTGTTTTTACTTTTGTTATTGTACTGATACAAGAACTCTTCTTGGCTTGATAGAAAAGTGCACCATTGGAAACCGTTCACCGGAGGTTTTCACCCCCCCCCCCTGAATACTAAAAAAATTCGTACTTTAAACTATGTATCACTTGTACTAGTCACTTGTAATAAATCTACCCATTAAAGAGCGGACCACAACCTATAACAATCGGAAATTGAAAAACAACAAAAAAAGAAATTGAAGCTGATTTAGGAATTGTAGCTATTGTTTTAAATAATTCTAATTGCAATAGTTTACTGTGAATTTTAAGTCTTTGGAAATATCGAAAAATAGCCAGAAACTCCACAAAAATGGTGTGGGATTGAAGTGACACCTGTACCATTGGGATCATCCTAGCCGAAAACCCCATTTAGGAGAATTACAGTACATCCTCTTGTGCTACAAGAAAAACCCCTTTTTCACATGGGATGGGGGAGTCTTTTTTCTTTTTTATGGCACTTGGTATTAACCAAGTGACATATAGCAATCGCAAATTCTGTCGGTCTGTCGGTCCCGTATTTGCTACTTTAGGCACTTCCAGGTAAGATAGGACGATGAAATTTGGCAGGCGTATCAGGGACCGGACCAGATTAAATTAGAAATAATCGTTTTACCAATTTGACCATCTGGGGGGGAGTGGGGGGCCCGTTAATTCGGAAAAAATAGAAAAATTGAAGTATTTTTAACTTACGAATGGTTGATCAGATCTTAATGAAATTTAATTTTTTGAAGGATATCGTGTCTCAGAGCTGTTATTTTAAATCCCGACCGGATCTGGTGACATTGGGGGAGTTGGGAGGGGGAAACCTAAAATCTTGGAAAACACTTAAGAGTGGAGGGATCGGGATGAATTTGGTGGGAAAAATAAGCATAAGTCCTAGATACATGATTGACATTTACCGGTAAATTCTGAAAAATTAGAAAAAATGAGGTATTTTTAACTTACGAACGGGTGATCGGATCTCAATGAAATTTGATATTTAGAAGGATATCGTGTTTCAAAGCTCTTATTTAAGTCCTGGCTGGATCTGGTGACATTGGGGGGAGTTTGGGGTGGGGGAACCTAAAATCATGGAAAACGCTTAGATTGGAGGGATCGGGATGAAACTTGGTGGGAAAAATAAGCAGAACTCTTAGATACGTGATTTATATAATTGGAAAGGATCCGCTCTATTGGGGGGGGGGGGGTTAATTCTGAAAAATTAGGAAAAATGACGTATTTTTAACTTACGAAAGAGTGATCGGATCTTCATGAAACTTCATATTTAGAAGTAAGTCGTGACTCAGATCTCTTATTTTAAATCTCAACCGGATCCAGTGTGATTGGGGGGGGGGCAGTTGGGGGGAACCGGAAATCTTAGAAAATACTTAAAGAGGTGAGATCAGGATGAAACTAGATGGGAAGAATAAAAACCTGTCTAAGACACGTGACTGACATAACCGGACCGGATCTGCTCTCTTTGGTGGAGTTGGGGGAGGGGGTAATTTTGAAAATTGAGGTATTTTGAACTTACGAAAGGGTGACCAGATCTTAATGAAATTTGATATTAAGAAGGATCTTGCGCTTTAAAGCTCTAATTTTAAATTCCGACCAGATCCTGTGACATTAGGGGTAGTTGGAGGGGGAAACCGGAATTCTTGGAAGACGTGAAAATTAGGATATTTTTATCTTACGAATAGGTGATCGGATCTTAGTGAAATTTGATATTTAGAAGAGATTCATGTCTCAGAGCTCTTATTTCAAATCCCGACCAGATCTTTTGACACTGGGGGGAGTTGGAGGGGGAAATCTTTGAAAATACTTGGAGTGTAGGAATCGGGATGAAGCTTGGTAGATAGAATAAGCAAATGTCCTTGATACGTGATTGACGGAACCGTAATGGATTCGCTCTCTTTGGGGGAGTTGGGGGGAGGGGTTCAGTGATTTGGCGAGTTTGGTTCTTCTGGACGTGCTAGGACGATGAAAATTGGTAGGTGTGTCAGGGAGCTGCACAAATTGACGTGATAAAGTCGTTTTCCCAGATTCGACCATCTGGGGGGCTAAAAGGAGAGGAAAAATTAGAAAAAAATAGGTATTTATAACATTCGAGTGGGTGATCGGATCTTAATGAATTTTGATATTTAGAAGGACATCGTGACTCAGAGCTCTTATTTTAAATCCTGACCGGCATTAGGCCTCATATTTTCCTTTAAATCAATCTATTGATTCATTCAATTTTGCTAGAGCTCATACCGTATGATATCTTGGCTCTTAGCTCTTCTTGCCTCGTCACAAGTGCCATATGAGCTCTTAGCTCTTGTTTTAGTCTAGTAAAGATTGGATTACAGTCTGTTAGTTATGGTATATAAGCTCTAGTACAAGAACAAAAATTATACGCTACAAAATAATTATTACTTGCAAGGGATCAAATTACCGTTTTAGAATCTCATAATGTGTAGTGGGTTTCAACTCTGTTCTTGATAGACCTAACGATTATTTAAATTGTCTATTAATGCCTTGTTAAATTTTTCTCAGTGTATTGGCATTTGTTAGTGAGATATATGACATTTATCTTTTGAAGTTTGTCTAATCTGAAATTATTTTCTGATTATATAACAACCGTTTTCCTTAGGGAGACGTTCCGGCGGCAAGAAGCATATTGTCTCTTGCTTTTCAAGCAAACCCGAATTCTGAAGAAATCTGGTTGGCTGCTGTGAAGTTGGAATCAGAAAACTCAGAATATGAAAGAGCAAGGAGGCTATTGGCTAAAGCTCGATCTTCAGCACCGACACCAAGGTCTGTTTCCCCACTTTTTATTCTTTAGTATCTGCTTATCTGTACAAGTCCTTGGTTTACTTTTCTACGGGATTTCGCTGCATATGTACAACCGTATTTTTTACTTATAAAACACAATAGCGAAACCATTGGGTTTGTATCAGCCTCATTAACTTATACCAAATAAACCACTTTGTCTCTTGGGAAATTGTGTAGCAATTCAATAACAAATTCATCATAAGCTAATTTTGTGTAATTCAGCGTGTTATGACAATTGTTACGGTTTTATGACAATTATGATGTATTTTATTATGACAATTATGACGATCTTCACTACCGACACAAACCTGCTTTTCAGTCTGTCTTGTATATTTGTCTATACATCTTCGTGGGTTTCTTGTCTAAGGAGTTTTGCTGCATAAGCGCAAACGTAAGTGTTTAGGGCCAACTTGTTCAACACAACAGTGAGACTTTTGACTTTTTTATCTGTCTCATAAATTTATACCAACCCCACTAGTCTGATTCTCGAGGATACTATTCAATATTTCAAAAGCAATTTAATCAAAAGGTAATTCTGAGTAACTCTGGCTTTTATAACGCGTTTTATGACAGTTTTGTGACATTTTATGACGATTATGATATATTTTATTATGACATATGATAATTATGACGATCTTCACCACCGACACCAACCTGCTGTTCAGTCCGTGTTGTCTGTTTATTTGTACAACTCCGTGGGCTACTTGTCTAAGGAATTTTGTTCTATAAGCGCAAACGCACAAACACAACAGTGAGACCATTCAGTTTGTATCAGTCTTATAAACTTACTCTAAGCCCACTAGTTTGATTCTTGTGATACTGTTCAGTATTTCAAAAACAACTTCATCAAAAGCTAATTCTGAGTAACTCAGCTTTTTTTGTCATATTTTATGACAATTGTGACACTTTTATGACATGTTATGACAATTACCGTTACATCAAAGTGCGTTTCCCTGCTTTTCAGTTCGTCTTATAAGTTGTAATACGATATCAATCATTTGTCAATCTTTTCCCTTTGTACCGTCTTTGTAACATTTTTTCTTTGTACCATCCAGATACTTTTTCTTTTCCCTTTGCTATCCAGGTATTTTTTCTTTTCCCTTTGTACCACCTTTGTACCATTTCGTTCTTTGTACTATATAGGTACTTGTGGCCGAGCATACTTTTCTATGTTCAGGAGATGCGATTGTAGAGACAAGGAAGGCTGAACAGGGTATATTATTTTTCTAAAATAAATATTGATAACCAGAAAATGAGCAAACAAATTAGTAAAAGGGAGACGTTGAAGTAGAATTTTAAATAAATAGTTAATTTTGATTTCAATCTGACTGACTGATTAACTGACCTTGATTAAAACATTCCCAAAATATATATCTTCGCTTACAAAGAAGGTGATATAAAAACAATACGTGGGAAGGATATTCCCAGCTTGGCGATAGGTGCCATAAAATTTAAACAATTAGTGTGATTTATTTTTCATCGTTGACTTTATGAATAATAGTCGAAATCACTAGAAAAAAAAATGAGCAATGAAGTTACTATGACCGTTTATACTGACTATCTTTTAAACTACTCCTTAAATATTTTTTCTCCGAATATTGTATACTTTATGGCACTTGGTATTAACCAAGTGACATATAGCGATCGCGAATTCTGTCGGTCTGTCCTGGTTTTGCTACTTTTGGCACTTTCAGGTAAGCTAGGACAATGAAATTTTGCAGGCGTATCAGGGACCGGACCAGATTAAATTAGAAATATTCTCGAATATTTCTACAAATCGAATTCTCGATTTGACCATCTGGGGGGAGTGGGGGGTTGGTTAATTCGGAAAAAATAGAAAAAATGAATTATTTTTAACTTACGAACGGTTGATGGGATCTAAATGAAATTTGATGTTTGGCCGTGTTCTCGATATCAAATGAAATTTGATATCGTGCCTCAGAGCTCATATTTTAAATCCCAACCAGATCCGGTGACATTGGGGGGACTTGGAGGGAGGGAACCTAAAATCTTGGAAAACGCTTAGAATAGAGGGATCAGGATGGAACTTAGTGGGAAAAATAAGCAAAAGTCCTAGATACGTTATTGACATAACCGGAATGGATCTGCTCTGTTTAGGGGAGTTGAGGGGGGGAGGATTAATTCTGAAAAACTAGAAAAAATAAGGTATTTTTAACTTACGAAGGAGTGATCGGATCTTAATGAAATTTGAAGTTTGGAAAGATATTGCGTCTCAGAGCTCTTATTTTAAATCCCGACTGGATCCGATGACATTGGGGGGAATTGAGGGGGGGAACCTAAAACCTTGGAAAATGCTTAGAATGGAGGGATCGGGATGAAACTTGGTGGGAAAAATAAGCACTAGTCTTAGATACGGGATTGACATAACCGGAACGGATCTGTTCTCTTTGGGGGAGGGTTAATTCTAAAAATTAGCCAAAAATAGGTATTTTTAACTTACGGAAGAGTGATCATATCTTAAGGAAATATCCTATTTAGAAGGACCTCGAAACTCAGATCTCTTATTTTAAATCCCGACCGGATCCAGTGTCCTTAAGGGGGGGGGGGTCGGAAATCTTGGAAAACGCTTAAAGCTGATAGATCAGGATGAAACTTGGTGGAGAGAATAAACACATGTCCAAGACAGGTGACTGACATAACCGGACTGGATCCGCTCTCTTTGGTGGAGCTGGAGGGGGGGGGGAATAATTTGGAAAAATTAGAAAATTGAGGTATTTGTTACTTACGAACGGGTGATCAGATCTATATGAAATTTGATATCTAGAAGGATCTTGTGCTTTAGAACTCTCATTTTACGACCAGATCCGGTGATATTGAAGGGAGTTGGAGGGGGAAACCGGAATTCTTTGGAAACGTGAAAATCGAGGTATCTTACTAATAGGTGATTGGATCTTAATTAAACTTGATGTATAGAAGAATCGTATGTCTCATATGCTCCATTTTCAATTCAAATCGGATCCGGAGACATAGAGGGCTGGAGGGGGGAAACAGAAATCTTGGAAACCTGAAGTCTTTGGGAAATTGCGTAGAGGGGAGAGATCGGGATAAAGCTTGATGGGAAGAATAAGCACATTTTTGACATAATTATGATTATGATAATAATCAGATTGACATAATTGGTACGGATCTGTTCTCTATGGGGGAGCTGGGGGTTGTTAATTTGGAAAAATTAGAAAAATTGAGGTATTTTAAATTAAAAAAGGGGTGACCAGATCTTAATGTTATTTGATATTTAGAAGGAACTCATGTTTCAGAGCTTTTGTTTCAAATCCCGACCAGATCTGTTGACATTGGGGGTATTTGGGGTGGGGGGAAAACCGGAAATCTTGGGAAACGCTAATAAATGTCGTAGATACGTGGTTGACGTAACTGGGCTGGGTCCGCTCTCTTTGGGGGAGTTAGGTGGTGGGGTTCAGTGCTTTGGTGAGTTTGGTGCTTCTGGACATGCTAGAACGATGAAAATTGGTAGGTGTGTCAGGGAGCTGTACAAATTGACTTGATAAAGTTGTTTTCCCCGATTCGACCATCAGGGTGCTGAAGGGAGAGGAATGAGTTATTTTTAAATTACGAGTTGGGTGATCGGATCTTAATAAATTTTGGTATTTAGAAGGACATCATGACTCAGAGCTCTTATTCTAAATCCCGACCGTCATTAAGCCTCTGATTTTCCTTTTAAAGCAATCTATTGATTCTTAGAATTTTGCTAGAGCTCATACCATATGAGCTCTTGGCTCTTCTGACCTCGTCACAGGTGTCATATGAGCTCTTGTTTTCTTGGGGGGGGGGGGCTGATTTCAAGCAATAAAATAACATGATTTTTTTAGCCCTGGAAAAGAAAGTGACCATAGTTCTAATCCCTTGTTTTTATCGCTTGTCCCACTTTTTGTTATGCTTAGCCAGTGTGGCCTCAGAAATTATCTACTGGGGACTGCGTTTTAGAGGAGGCTCAACTTTAAAAATGTATATTAAATTGACGAAGTATAGAAAATATATAAGAAATTATGTTAAAACTTACTGTTTAGAAAAAGAAAAAAAAAATCGAATTGGAGAGGAGAACAACAAGGTAAAAGAAATGTTCAGCACCTTGCAGATTTCGCACTAGAAATTGTACTCTTGTAATCTACTACTGTTATTACTATTTCTTGTTACGGTACTCATTTCTATATTTGCAGCGTAGAAACAGTCTCAGATCCAGGATTTCAGACAGAGGTAAAACCTTAAACACAAGAAAATCAACACCTGTCTTAAACATGTTGCAGCTGAGGATTTTGCTATCCCTATTCACTCTTGTCGTGACTACTTAAATGTACAAGCAAAGTATTGTTCAAGCTACTACTACTACTGCTAACAACTCACCGCAGCACCAAGCCCCCTGAGGCCAACACAGCTGCGCACGCTCCTCCTCCATACCAATCTATTCAGAGCCTCCCTTTTTACACTAGAAAAAGGAAAGCAAATTAAGAGAAGAAATGCATTTCTATCTGCATTTCTAGAAGAAATGCAAATTAAGATTTTTGTTTTGTAGAGGCTTAACGGCCTGCCATCAAATTTGTGAATATATTATTATTATTATTATTATTACCATCTTCCCAGGAAGTTCCCATTTCCTTAAAGTCTTTGTTTGTGACATCCTCCCACCCTAGATGAGGACGGCCCGCTTTCCGCTTAGCCCTTGACGGTTGGGTGAAAAGCACAGTCTTCGGTAATCTGTCATCCTTCATCCGCACAACGTGCCCAAGCCATCTCAACCTTTCTTTCATTATAGCCCTAGAAAGCGGAATTGAACCACATTTTTCGTACAGTCTACTGTTTTAAATACGGTCGGTCAGCCGGGTACCCAGAACAATCCGTTGGCAATTTATCTGGAAAACATCTAGCAAATCTTCATCCGCTTTTCGGAGTGCCCATGCTTCAGAACCATATTTGACCACTGTCATCAATTTAGCTTATAATATTATAATCTTCATATTGCAGTCTTATCTTCCTATACTTCCAAACTTTTTTTCAACTGCAAAAAAAACACCCTGAGTCTTCGCTATTCTACTTTTAACATATTCACTGTTCCCATCGTCTTTACTGATAATACTACCAAGGTAAGGTATATTTTCGTTACCTAACATCACCTTTTCATCTTCACTTATTCCTTGCCATAGTGACTTAGTCTTCTTAACATTAATGCTCAAACCTATTATAGCACCCTGAACTCGCAAAACCTCTAACAGTTCATTCATTTTGCTCACACTTTCATCTAGGATGCTTAAATCATGAGTATAATCAAAGTCCAGAAAAGTTTTCCCTACCCGTTTGATTCCGTGTTCTCTCATTTCCTGTGCTAATTAAGACAAAGTACATCAAAATTATCCATATAAAGGGGGATAGAACGCAACCCTGCTTAGTTCCTGATACAATGCAAGACCAGCTGCTAACTTCATTTCCTACCGTAACAGTGTTATTCTCATACATAGTACTAATCACTTTAATGTATTTGTCTGGTATATTATACAAGGATAAGACCTTTGCTAAAGCTTTTCTATCAACAGAATTAAACACTTGCTCATAACCTATAAGACTGAGGACCAAAGGTGTTTGACAACTAAGGCACTTCTCAGTTATTAGCGTAAGAGTGAAAATTTGGTCGACACATCCTCTACCTTTTCCAAAACCGCACTGTCCTCTTAAAACTTTGGATACATCATATCTCTGTCTAAAAAAGTATCATATTGTTCAGTAATTTGCTACCTATAGAGACCAGACTAATGCCTCGATAATTACTACACTCACTCTTATCACCTTTCTTATACTGTGGTTTAATTAAGGTTTTCCTAAAATCGTTCGGTACTTCCCCTTTTTTCAAAAATCATATTCATAATCTTCAGTAACTTATTTCCAACCTCAGAGCCACCGTATTTAAGAAACTTTTACCACGCTATCAGCACCTGGAGCCTTATTATTTTTTACTCCTTTTAGTACTCTCGCTAATTATTCATCAATAAACAAATCTTCCTTCACATCCATGGTATCACAAACTTTTTCATTATCCTCTTTTTCTTTTCCTGGCACTCTATCTGGGTTTACCACATTCTCAAAATGTTCTGCCCATCTCTTTTTAACTCTTTCTTTATCGCTAGTTGTGGTCCCGTTCCTATCTTTAACTGGGACAAGTCCGGATTGACTACTCCCCCTCAATTTCAGCGGAATTGAGAGTGCATAGTATCTCTTACTATCGAACATAGTAAGAACATTGAGCGAGTAATCTGAATGCAATATTTTTTAACATGGGTTAGCACAGCTTTTAGAAGCATATCGCTTAAAAGTGGTTTGTTGGGGAGGGGGGGGTGGAGGACTGGGGACCTGCCCCTCCCTGAAATATTAATTTTTTTTGAATTTTTTGGCACTCCTTATTCAAATTATCAAAAAAGCTTTGCTTTTTACCCCCCCCCCCCACCTCTGCCATTTCTATGGCACTTGGTATCTACCAATTGACATATAGCGATCGCAAATTATGTCGGTCTGTCTGTACTGGTTTTGCTACTTTAAGTACTTCCAGGTAAGCTAGGACGATGAAATTTGACAGGCGTATCATGAACCAGGCCAGATTAAATTAAAAATTGTCGTTTCTCCGATTCGACCATCTTGAGGGGGTGGAGGGGGGCGGTTAAATCGGAAAAATTAGAAAAAATGAGGTATTTTTAACTTACGAACGGATGATTGGATCTTAATGAAATTTGATTTTGGGAAGAATGTCGTGTCTCAAGGTTCTTATTTTAAATCCCGACCGGCTCCGGTGACATTGGGGGGAGTTGGGGTGACCTAAAATCTTCGAAAATGCTTGAGTAGAGGGATTGGGATGAAACTTGGTGGTAAAAATGATCACGAGTCCTAGATACATGATTGACATAACCGGAACGGATCCTCTCTCTTTGGGGGAGTTGGGAGGGAGGGTTAATTCTGAAAATTAGAAAAATGAGGTATTTTTAACTTACGAAGGAGTGATCGGATCTTAATGAAATTTGATGTTTGGAAGGATATCGTGTTTCAGAGCTCTTATTTTAAATCCTGACTGGGTCCGGTGACATTGCGGGGAGCTGGGGGGGGGGGGGGGCTAAAATCTTGGAATACGCTTAGAGTGGAGGTATCGGGATGAAAATCGGTGGCAAAAATAATCACAAGTCCTGGATACGTGATTGACATAACCGGAACGGATCTGCTCTCTTTGGGGGAGGGGGAAAGGTTAATTCTAAAAAATTAGAAAAAATGAGGCATTTTTAACTTACGAAGGAGTGATCAGATCTAAATGAAATTACATATTTAGAAGGACCTCGTAACTCAGATCTCTTATTTTAAATCCCGACCGGATCCAGCGTCATTGGGGGGGGGGGGGGACTGGAAATCTTGAAAACGCTTAAAGTGGAGATATCAGGATGAAACTTGGTGGGAAGAATAAGCACAAGTCAGAGATATTTGACAGAAATAACTGGACCTGATCTGCTCTCTTTGGTGGAGTTGGGGGGGGAGTAATCTGGAAAAATTAGAAAAAATGAGGTATTTGTAACTTACGAGCGGGTGATCAGATCTTAATGAAATTTGATCTTTAGAAGGATCTTGGGCTTTAAAATTTTCACTTTAAATTCAGACCAGATCTGGTGACATTGGGGGGAGCTGGAGGGGGAAACCGGAAATCTTGGAAAATGCTTAGAGTGGAGAGATCGGGATGACATTGGACGTGAAGAATATGCACAAGTTATAGATATGTGATTGATATAATTGAAACGGATCCGTTCTCTTTAGGGGAGCTGCGGGTTGTTAATTTGGAAAAATTAGAAAAATTGAGGTAGTTTAAGAACGGGTGACCGAATCTTAATGAAATTCGATATTTAGAAGCAACTGATGTCTCAGAGCTCTTATTTCAAATCCTGACAAGATCTGTTGACATTCGAGGGAGTTGGTGGGGAATCGGAAATCTTGGAAAACGCTTATAAATATCGTAGATACGTGATTGACGTAGACAGACTGGATCCACTGTCTTTGGGGGAGTTAGGGGGTGGGGTTCAGTGCTTTGGCTAGTTTGGTGCTTCTGGACGTGCTAGGACGATGAAAATTGGTAAGCGTGTCAGGAAGCTGCACAAATTGACTTGATAAAGTCTTTTTCCTCGATTCGACCATCTGGGGGACAGAAAGGAGGGGGAAAATAGAAAAATTGAGGTATTTTTAACTTACGAGTGGGTGATCGGATCTTAATGAATTTTGATATTTAGGAGGACCTCGTGACTCAGAGCTCTCATTTTAAAATCCCGACCTGTTTTAAGCGTCTGATTTTCCTTTTAAAGCAATTTTTTTTTATTCTTAGAATTTTGTCAGAGCTCATACCATATGAGCTCTTGACTCTTGGCTCTTCCGACCTCGTCACAAGTGCCATGTGAGCTCTTAGCTCTTGTTTATTATTGCCCGCTATCCTGAAAAAAGATACCTGCCTAGTCTAAATAATCTTCTTTGTCAGGTTTTGTCGTCTATCCAGTAGCTGTCAGAAAGACTGGATCAAATCATTTGAATTAAAGACTGATATTCGTTGTGAAAGTTGTTGTTCAATACATAGTTAGAGTTTTCGGTTAATTCCTAGGAATTCTTACTAAAAAAATTCCTGTGGGTCTGTCGGAGGCAGCAATGGCTGGGCTTATATGTATGCATTTATTGGCCTATATGTGCTTTGGAAGAGTAAAACTATTATGCAACAATTTAAGTTAGCAAACTTAATAAATTAACTGTGTCTACTGAATTTTTAGTAATACATTTTATCATCCGAGGTGTTTAATTTGAACTCGTGCACACTTGTTCTACTTCGGCATTATCATATTTTATTATGAATTTGGTCAGTGAAAGATGGCGCTGCTTGTGGAGGGAACATTTTCACCCAAAAATTTAGTAAGTTATAAAAGTGTAAGATAAAAAAAAAAAATATGAAGATCCTGCAGAGCCCTACCGTAAAACAAAAACAAAAAGATTCAGAGATATATGGAGAGATACATAGATTCAGAGATTTCTTAATAAGAGATTGAGAGATACATAGATTCAGAGATTTCTTAATAAGAGATTCAGAGATATATAGAGATTAGAGATATACGGTCAAGATGGATATTTCGCTAAATATTGGTAAAACCATCGAAATGACGGTAAAATTTATGGTGCTATATATTTGGGACGGGGGATTCTCCCCTTCCTCTATGAGTGATGTATCTGATTTTTGTATATAGTAGTTTCTTTTAAGTTGTTTTTAACGTCCTTAGTCCAGTAACTCCCTTCCTCGCCTGGGTCTTCCTCCAGATCCACATAACGCTTTCAACCGTTATTTCTTTTTAGAGTTGTTATGAAATCAGCCAAATTAGAATGGTCTTTGGGAGAATTAAAGACAGCGTTGTCTTTCTTAGAAGAAGGAATCCATAAATATCCCAATTTTCCAAAGCTTTACATGATGAAGGGACAGATTGAAACAGTTCTTGAGCAATATTTGGTGGCCAGAGAAACATATAATCAAGGGGTATGTATAATCCACGATTGTGGCGTGCTTGTCACCTGCCGAAAAATGCTAAAATTGTCAGAAATATAAAGTTAATTTTAGCATTTTCTGAAAAACCTTATGTTGTTAGTAACCAAATAATTCGCAGTTGATAATCTGAAAATCCGTACATGAATTTGGTTTATGGTGTTATGGTGGCTTTTAATTATGGCTTATAATTTATGGTGCAACCATGCCTACCTTTTAATAAAATGTTTGAAGTGGGAGGGGCACTGAGGGAAGCCAATGGCCAATGTTTATCAGAAATAATTTTTAATTTCTTTCAAAATCAAAGATTTGTTATTATTATTAGTAAAACACTTATTCCACTTTGCATTGATAGTGTTGAAAGCTGACGCTTGGAAAATCTACGCATTTTACATAGTGATATAACTCTGAATTGGAGACAAATTAAAAAAAGCCTTTTTTCCACTGAAGCTAAAGAGCAACATTAAAACTTCAAAAAAAAAAAACAGAAAATTATTCCATATATGAGGAGAGCTGCCCCTTCCTTGACCCTCGCTCTTTACGCTAGAGTCTTAAAATGTCTTCAAAAATACTTGTTATTCACATTCAATGGCTCTTTTCTTTCAGGAGTCGTTCTTAAGGACATTCAATATCAAAAATTTCCTTTTAAGACTTTCAACGTCAATTGATAGTCTGAAAGACAAAGGGTCCATGAGCAAAATTTCTCAGCACCAAAGGAAACCTCCAAAGCAATTTTGGTATAAATTGATTGGGGCACTTGGATGTGCCAACAGTTCAAAAAGCTAACTAGAAGCTATTTTAAAACAAAAGAAACTTATAATCTCTTACTAATTGTTAAGCAAAATGATGTCTAATCAATGTAAGTTAAGAATAAATAATGTGCATCCTTTGTCCGCAAAGATTTCAATCAAGGCAGCTCCAAGAAACTTCCAAAGCTATCAAATTATTCAGGCATACTTCTTTTGAGCCAATTTCTAATGTTTTCCAAGCAGGTATACTAGAATATTTTTAGGGACTGTCTTCTCCTAAACTTTAAAAGGAAAATTCCGCTTCGTTCAATTAAAAAACAAAATTTATACTTTTTAATGATGTAAGTTTAACTAAATCTGAATACGTCTATCTCCTGTATAAAACCGGAACTGTAAAATGGTTTTTCTAAGCCTTCCGAGAAAGTAGGTGTGAGTTTTCATTTTTGTGTCGTTTCCGATTTCTTATCTAAGCTAAACAAGCCATGGTGAGACAACCCAATCAATTATGTGTTGTTTAAAAAAGCTGGTAATTGACCAGACAATGTGATTCTTTAAGGTATTGAACGACCTTAATGGAAGGGGGACTGTCCCTTCCTCAACCTTTGTTCTTTACGCTAGAGTCTTAAAAGTCCTTTAGGGTTACTTCTCATTTTAATTCAACGACCCTTGTGTTTCAGGAGCCGTTTTTAAAGGATTGTGACAAGAAGTCAAACTTTAGCCTTCTTTAACTCTTAGTCAAACTCTTAGCGTTGAATAGGACTCAGAATCGTGCTCAAATAATAGGAATGGGATATCCAAAAACTAGAACAAATTAAAAAGAGACTGAAAGTCCAAAATTAAAGTTAAACAATTTGTGTCAAAATTTTAGATAGGTACACAGCACCTATGCATTTGTTCAATCCCTAGAAATAAGGAAAGGGTTGGGATAGCAGTTATATAACAACTTACAGAGGTATATTTTATGAGCTGAATTCATTCATAAATGTTTGCCTCACCTAACTCAGCTGCTTTCCGGAATAGCAAGAAGCCCTTTAGCCAGAACCCAAATCAATCAATTTTGTTTTGATGCGATTAGTGTGACGCTATTTAATTTTATTTAATGTTAAATGTGATATTATTTAGATCATTAATCTTGGTTGAGATGTTGAAACAAGGCTAAATATTTTTAACTTTTTCTGAAATTTTTCATTCGAGTTATTTTTTTCTTCTTTTCGTCTTCATGTAAGTGTTTTTCCTATTTAAATTTGTGTTGTCCCTTTTAATTCTTCGTCTCTGCTGATAATGATTAGTGCTGATTTGGTAGAAAAGTATAAGTATTTTATATAACCAATACAGTATTTGGTCATATAATGGCCAAGACGTTAACATGGCACTGACATGATGGTAAGACAGCTAACCTTAATGATTATGTTACTGTAAACTGAAAACTGGCAGGATTAATTCAAGATACTAGGATATGTAGGAGTGCGGTTATTTATGTTAAAATAAAGATAACCATCTAGTAATATTTTGGGTCAATTTAAAGTTGAAATATAAGAAGAGTAACTACTTTCCAGGGAGCTATAACGATAGTAGACTCCAGGGTGGGAATTTCACAGACATTCCAGGAACAGTTGAATACTAAACTGGAGAGTTGAAAATTTGACAATTTAGGAGATGGATGGAATAATTTTAGGAAAATAATGCGTGAAGTCGCTGATGGTGTCTTAGGGAAGAAAGTTGAGACTGCGGCTAGGGATATTAGTGAAAAAGCTTTATGTTTAATTGAGAGGAGAAGGGGCTTGTACAAGAATTATCCGAGTGACAAATCATATGAAAACTAAGGAAAGTATTGAAAGCATTAAAATATGAACTAAGGAGGTTTGAAGTGGACGCTATGGATAAAGTTGCCGAGGATATGGAAGATGCAGCTAGACGGCATAATAATAAAATATTGTACTGGTATGTTAATAAACTGAGTGGGGGTAGTCAATCTAGACTTGTCCTAGTTAAAGATAGGGACGGGGTCACAATTTGTGATAAGGAAAGAGTTAAAGAGAGATCAAATTTTGAGAATGTGCTAAACCGGGGTTGAGATGCAGGAAAAGATACAATGGAGAATGAAGAAGTTTTTCACACCTTGGATGTGAAGGAAGATTTATTTTTGTGTGGAAGAATTTTTGATAATACCAAAAGGTTTAAAAAATAATAAGGCCCCAGGTGCTGATAGCGTGGTAAATGAGTTTCTTAAATATGGTGGTTATCAGGTTAGAATTAAGTTACTGGAGATTACGAATATGATTTTTGAAGAAGGGGAAGTATCTAGCGATCTTAGGAAAACCCAGATTAAACCTCTGTATAAGAATGGTGATAAGTGTGAGTGTGGTAATTATACAGGCATTAGCCTGGCTTCAGTAGGTAGCAAATTATTTAGTATGATGAAACTTTTTAGACTTAGAGCTGCTGTAGACAAAGTGATAAGAAAAGAATAGTGCGGTTTTAGAAAGGGTAGAGGATGTGTTGACTAAATTTTTATTTTTAAGTTAATAATTGAGAAGTGCCTAAGTCATCAAACACATTTCGTCGACAGTTTATAGATTGTATGAAAGTGTTTGATTCAGCTGTTAGAAGAGCTTTAGCGAAGGTTTTATCCTTGTATAGTATACCAGACAAATACATTAAGGTGATTAGCGTTATGTACGAGAATAACACTTCTGGGGTTAAGATAGAAAGTGAGGTTAGTATTGGATTTCGTATTATTGTAGGAGTTAAGGAGGGCTGTGTTCTATCCTGATTTATATGATGATAAGGAGCACAGGAAAGGCAATGGGAGAACTTGGAATCAAATGGGGAAGTAGGCTAAAACTTTTCTTAACTTAAATTATGAAAACTATCCTGGACTTATATTAAGCTGATTGTTCAAACATCCTAGATGAAAGTATGTGCAAAATGAATAAACTTATAGAGGTTTTGCGAATTCAGGGTGCTAGAATAGGTTTGAAAATTATTGTTAAGGAGACTAAGTGGCTAAGGCTAGAAATAATTGAGGATGAAAAGGTGACGTTGGGTGAAGAAAAGCTCGATCAAGTGGACAGCTTCACGTATCTCGGTATTATTAATAGTAAAGACGATGGGTGTAGTGAAGATATTAAAAGTAGAATAGCCTAGAACCAAGGTCTTTTATCACATTTGAAAAAGGTCTAGAAGAACAGGAAGATAAGCCTGCGAACGAATGTTAGAATATTGGAAGCTATGTTGATGACAGTGGTTATTCATGGTTCTGAAGCATGGGTGCTCCGAAAAACAGAGGAAGATTTGCTCAATATTTCCCAGAGAAATTGCCTACAGAATGTTTGGGTACCCGACTGACTGACCGTATTTCAAGAAGTAGGCTGTACGAAAAGTGTGGTTCAATCCCGCTTTCTATTGCTATGATGAGAGAAAGGTTGAAATGGCTAGGCCACGTTCTACGGATGAAGGATGACAGATTGCCAAAGATTGTTCTTGGCTTGGTGCTGCGGTAAATTGTTATTATTAGTAGCAGTAGTAGTACTAGAAGCACAATGTTCTTGTCTCTCTGTGCACTCTGTTGGCGCCTTTGTTTTTTGCTCTTTTGTTTATTTTCCTCGTTATTCATTTTAATTTATACATTCATCATGCTAATGGATATAAAGGTGTTCAGACTCCCTTTCAAAATGGGGCTTCTGGAATTTACTATTGAAATTACTTATTTACAAATTAGATTACTGATTAATTTACTTACTACAGTTTACCCATTTAAATAACTTACTGAATTTACTAATTTAGACTTACTGAGTACTAATTTAATTTACGATTTAATTTATTTGTAGACGAAGAAAAACCCACATTCTGTACCTCTATGGATTTTATTCTCGCGCCTTGAAGAAAGACTTGGAAGTTTAATTAAGGCCAGATGTGTGCTAGAAAAGGGTCGGCTCAAAAATCCACAGTCGCCAGATTTGTGGCTTGAAGCTGTAAGAATCGAAAATCGATCTGGAAATAAAGATATGGCGACAAAGCTTATGTCAAAAGGTGACCTTAGTCTCATTTCAAAATTAATCTTAATTCAGTTTAGAATTTGTATTGTTAGTAATAGCAACTACAGTGGAGGACCATTTTTCACTCTAAACTTAAATGCTGGATCACGACAAAACAAGAATATATCACATATGTCATTTAAATGTCATTTGATAATAATGTCATAGCATTTGTATTTCATATAGCCGTTTGATATTGATATGAAGTCATTTGAATGTCTTTTGATGACAAAGAATTAAACAGCTCTCTGCAATGTCCCAGTGGCTAGCTAGTTCTGGAGAGCAAAAAAAAGAAATCGATGCAGAATATCATGATAATGAGCTATTTCCTTGTCTTTCAAGTAAATAGATTTTCTTTGTTGTTCAAATACAGTGGCTGTAAGTTTCTTTTATAGGGGTGTCAGACAGGGTAGTTCTAATGTTATATTTTGGAGTTCAATCTGACAGTATTTTTCGAAATTACGCGATATTTTATTTCTTAGCATTGGACGTGACCGTCTCTTACTAAGTTATCGCCACCATAGCAACCGTGATGTCATTTCAAACTCATCTAGCTGTTTAATGACGATATCATGTCATTTGACGATGATGTCATTTGATTTCTATCTACCCGTTTGCGGATATTGTCATGGAACTTGACTATGATTTGAATCACAGTCAAATGGCAACTCAAATGCAACTTGAGGATCATCTGCAAAAGTATTCTCATAGCCCAGTTTTCAAGGTGTTTTTTTTTCCTTTGAAAATTCTCTCGTTTTGTCTTTGCTAGTTTCAAATAGCTAAATTGTAATACTACTATTTAAATGTCATCCTTGTGTAATTTTTTAATGTCATCTTCTCATTTTACATAGTTGAATTATCACATCTTGGACGCGATCATATTCCAGGCTTGTTTGCAATTTGGGCTGTGGTTAAAATTAGTTTTACGTTTTGATTTTAAGTTTCGTGAAATTAGTTGATAAGTTTTTTTTTTTTTTTTTTTCTCCGAAAATTTATCAATACTTATGTTCAAGAGTGTTTTGAATTCGACTTCGACCTATAAGAGTATCTCAGTCGGTTAAAACAATTTTTTTACTAAAGAGAAATATGGTTTTAATTATATGCTAACATAGATGTAAAAAACAAAAAAGACAATTTTCTATGTCTATACATTCTTTATTGGGGGAGGGGGGCTAAGTATCAGGCATATGTAGCAGTATATGCCTGGTAGATCCTTAGATCTAATAGACTCGAACTCTGAAACGCAAAGGCTTAGCAGCTTCGAAGCCGCTTACAAGAATGCAGAAGTCTGGAATTCAATAGCGTTAGGTTTATTTCAAATTTGTCTTGAACTAAATAGTATTTGAAATAGTATAGTATAGTACTGAGTACGAATAATAGTAATTTATATATTATAAGTAATACGCTTATAGTATTGCTTAGTGACTTATAGTACAAGTAATATAATGTATTTGAAATGGTATAGTATTGAGTACGAATAATAGCAATCTTTATAGTATAACTAATACGCTTATATTATAGTATTGCTTAATTACTTAAGTATAAGTAACACAATCTATCTGAAATAGTCTAGTATTGAGTTCAAATAATAGTAATTTTATTGTATAAATTTTATACAAATAAATGTATCGTACAAGTAAAGTGTAGTATAAATAAAAATCTACCATGAGTAAAAGTAATACGAGATCAATTATGATACTACTTGACGATGTCACAGGACGCTTCTTTGTTGAAGATGAAAGTTAACGCTAATAGATTGTCAGTTATGACAGTTAATTTTATAAAACCATCTCCCTCTTTCACAAACCCCATTCCTCCCAAAATCTCTATCACATGTATTAAACTACTTGGGGTGACAATTACTGCTGACTTGAAGTGGGACGCCCATGTTCAGAACATCCTCAAACAAGCTTCCCCTTCGTTTCCCTTCTTAAAAATAAATAAGTTGGCCTCTCAGGGTTCCTTAACATATTCTCAGTACATCCAAGCCGTAGAAATCTGTCAACAACAAGGCAGACTAAATTTCTTAAAAATTGACCATGCAGGTGGGAGATCTGTCTCCCATAGAGATTCTTACCGTTCAAGGTGGCAAAGGTTTTTTCCTTCCTTTCTACACCTTCTCCTTCCAACTCCGCTCAATCACTCTTGACTGCAGACTCTATGAATAATGAAATTATCGACCACTGCATATCAGAATGTAATGTGCCTTCGCTATGAGATTTTACTTATACTGACAATAAGCCAGGGTTAAATAATTTTTTTTACTGATCAGGGTATTGTCTGAAAAATCTGACAGGTTGAAATTAGTGCCAGCTAAATCTTGGCATCAGTAAAATTACATTGTCAGTAAGTCTTCAAGTCTAATACCCTCCAACCTTCCCTGGAAATCCCGGTAGACCACACCTTTATAAAAAGTTTTCATCTGGAAATTGTCAGTTTGATATTGAAGTGCGTAGAAGCAAAACAGTTTCAGCAATATGTAGCCGCCCATTGTAGAGCAGTGGAAAGACTAAAGAGCAATAAAATGAGGCCCCAATAGTTGGAACTGGAAAGCTCATAGTCCTACTGAAGAAGATAAAAACAATACAAACTTAAAAGGAATAAAACAAATCAATAAGATGGAAGCCTAAAATATAAAAAGAAAATGAATTTAAGCTAGAAATGGCAGGTCAAAGAAATAATATACAATAGTTACTTCTGTACATAGAAAGGGTTGGAGGAAATAGTCAAATTAACTAAAAACCTAAAAACAAATACAACAAATATTCACGACCTAGCTGGATGCAAAGACAAAACCTTGAATCTACTCTATCTAAAAAAAAAAAAAAAAAAAAAAAAAAAAAAAAAAAAAAAAAAAAAAAAATATCATAACCAATCGAAAGAGAATTCGACCAGCAGGGACTAAAATCTATGTCTCGAGAAACAATCTCCTTGAAACTCTACTAAATTCATTTAGCTGATCAACTGCCGAAACAGCCTGAGGCAGAGCTTTGCACACCAGATAACCAACATATCTTATAGAGAAAAGAGATTGTTTTGTAATAACCTGTTGTCACTGAACTACCTACGCTGCTTTAGTCGGGTAATAACGGAAATTGTCATGAGTAAACATTTCACTAAAACATTCAAATAATAACGCGCTTATATACATAAATGTAAAACAGCATTGTAAAAAATGGAACCTTGCCAGCTCACGGCAATATCCACTTCGTTATGACTATGTCGAACAGATATATCATGGTTATTTCCGGTTTGAACACGTTTGGCATTATTTTGTAGATTTCTAAGGGGATGAAGTTGGGTTAGAAACGCAATTGACGATGCAATGCAATTATATAGAAGATATGGAATTTTAGGAATTTGCAAAAATAAAGTAAAAATAGGGTTACAACTATGAAAATCAAGACTTAATTGCTTATGACGAATTAAAGCCTTTTAAGTAGATTCTAAGCTCTTAATACAAACACTCAAAACTTAATTTGTTTTTTTTTTTTTGTTAAAGCTATGCAAGAATGCCCTACTGCGGGAGTCCTTTGGGCTGAGAATATATTTATGGCCCCCCGACCTCAAAGAAAAACGGCCAGTGTTGATGCTATCAAGAAATGTGAACATGATCCACACGTTCTTCTTGCTGTTTCCAAGTAAGTCGAGTTTCTACTTTCTGTAGATTCTATACTATAGATACTTATACTCGAGATTACTATAGATACTATACTCGAGATTCTATTTTTCTACTTTCATCATCTTTATAGTCGAAGTAATTTCTCTTTTCTAAACTCATCTTCTTCTTCAATAAATAGCCCATGGATAACTTCTTCGGAAAACATCAAACAAATCCTTCTCTGTCTTTTGGGGCACCCACGCCTCAGAACTATACTTGACCACTGTCATCCTGCATCTTTATATTGCAGACTTTGCAATAAATCTTACCATAGGGAAATCATGTTGAAGAGGATAACTGGCTAAGGTTTTAGGATTTGAATTTTTTTTTGTTATGAGTGGTGTCTTTTTGGATCAAATTGTTGAACCTTAGTATTTTTTGTCCCTTTGTTGTTCTTTTATTGTTCGTTTTTTTATATTATCTAAAGTTGTATTTTGTTCCTGAGCTTTGTTTGTAGACTGTATTCTGTAATGCTATGGTCTGCAGGCTTTTTTGCAATAAATCTTATCTATCTTATCTATTCTAATTTTGGCTCGCAGCCTTATTTCCCTATCCTCCCAAACTCTTTTTTAACTATTAGAAACCACCCCTGGACCTGGGTTATTTTACTTTTTACCGCTTCGTCACCTTTTCATCTTCACTCATTCCTAGCCTTAGTGACTTACTCTTCTTAACATTTATTTCCAAACCTATTCTAGCACCCTGACATCGCAAAACCTCTAAAGATTTAATTCATTTTGCTCACACTTTCATCTAGGATGCCTAAATTCACAGCATAATCTATACTCAGTAGAGTTTTTCTCCCCATTTGATACTGTGGTTTTCCATTGCCTTTCCTGTGCTTCTCAAGACAAAATTCATCAAAATGATCCATTTAAAGGGTGATAAAACATAACCGCGCTTAACTCCTGGTTCAATACGAAACCAAGCTGTTGACCTCATTTCCTACCTTAACTCTTTATTCTCTTTACGCAGCATTAGTCATTTCAATGTATTTGTCTGGTATACAATACAAGGATTAAAGCTTTGCTAATGCTCCTCTTTCAACAGAATCGAACGCTCGCTCATAATCTGTAAAACTCAGGACCAAAGGTGTTTGATAATAAGTGACACTCAAAGTGTTCAACACTTTGAGGGAACACTCAAAGTGTTCTGCCCATCTCTTTTTAACTTTTTCCTTATCACTAACTGTGATGGACAAGTCCAGATTGACAACTCCCTCTCAATTTATTAACATGCCAAAACAATATTTTACTGTTATGCCGTCTAGCTGCATCTTCCTGATCCTCGGCAGTTTTATCCATGGCCACCACTTCACATCTCCGTAATTCATATTTTGAAGCTTTCTCCTTTTTTCTACATTCTTTTTATTTTCATATGATCTATCATTCAGATAATTCTTGTACAAGCCCCTTCTCCTCTCAATTAGACATAAAGCTTTTTCACTAATATTCCTAGCTGCGGTCTTAACTCTCTTCCCCAAGACAGTGTAAGCAACTTAACAAATTATTTTCTTAAAGTTATTCCAACATCTACTACATTGTCAAATTTTAAACTATCCAGTTTAGTATTCAATTATTCCTGTAAGTTTCTCTCAAATTCTTATCCTAGAGTCTATCAACATTATAACTTCCTGGGAGGTAGTTACCCTTCCAAAATTTCGGCTTTAAATTTACCCAAGACACTATCAGATGGTGGTCTTCACTTTTAACATTAATAACAGCACTCCTATGTACCTTAGTATATTGTATTGATCCTTCTAGTCTTCGGTTTAATATAATAAGGTTTGCTGTCTTTCCATCACGGGAATACAATGTTAACTTATGGGCCATTTTATGACCAAACACCGTATTGGTTATAACTAGATTGTTGTACCTACAAAATTTCAACAGTCTGTTGCCATAGGTCTTTTCTTTTTCTACACCAAATTTACCTTGGTTTGGGATACCATCTATTCCTATTTCCATCGACCTGAGCGTTAAAGTCTCCTAATAAAAATACCATGTTTCTACCGGGGACCCTGTCTATTTACTCCTGTAACTGTTAGTACAGTTTATCTGAGTCACTAGTATCTCCATCAGTCCGTTCTGCATGGGTATATACTACTGTAACTGCTACCTTGAACTGTTTAGTCATAAAATGAGCGATTATTGTTATATTATTAATACCCTCCCATCCTAAACAAGACTTAGCAGCTTCCTTATTCATCATGAGCCCTACTCCCTGTCTATGTACACCAACCTTCCTGCCTGAGTAAACGAATTCTATATCACCGTAATTCATGCTACCTATCCCTGCGACATGATTTTCCGAAGCTCATAATAAGTCTAGTTCGAATCGTCTGAATTCATCAGTCAAAATGTCGATACGATACTCATTTTTTAACGTTGTAACATTCCAAGTTCCAATTTTCAAGTTCTTTCAATTATTGAAATTATTTTGACCTCAGGAAAAGCAATGGTCCCGGATAAAAGCGAATGGTGCTGTATGGGGACCAACAAATCTTCCCAAGTCTACATCGAAGCGCTTAAACCGGCTTAGAACCGGACAGTAAAAAGTCCCTGGGACCCTCCAATAGAATAGAGGCTTTGTGCAATCCTGGGTCCATCTTGGTCACAACAAGGTTTTCAGCTCTTGGCGATGCTCTTCTATCAACAAGAGTCGAAATCCTGCACAGAAAGTCTCAAGCTTATTACCTCTGACTCATTATATACTCATGCCTACAAATATTGTGCTACTACGAGTTGGCAACCCATAGCTAGGAAGAGGTTTTTTAGCCTGAAAACTCTCACCAAAACAGACCAAACCCAGAAGAAATATTCATTGATCAAAATCCTGTGGGAATGCTGTGTTCTTTACTAGGCTATAGTTTCTTCAAGGGGCGCCACTCCTCAAGTGGGAATAGAGTCGACCGAAAGACCCCCAATCTTGCAGTTACCCCAAAAGGGTCGAGGCAGCCCTTTGCAGAGCTGTCAATAGATCTGGATCTTCCGCTCTGTCGCATCCTATAGAGGATCCTCCCACGATTGTGCTCTATATCACCATGCGATTTATGCCATTACTGGGATACAATACCAAATTGTATTGTATTGAATCGAAGTAACGACGCTTCTTGACTACTGAGGTCCCTGCGTCGGCCCTATAGTGTGCTGCTTCAGCCGGGTTCGATCTCTGGGTCCAGCATTACCAAGCTGAGTTCAGAGCCACTGTGGCACCACGGGGAAAGGATATAAACTGTTGGATGGTCGTTTTTAATGTTCGAAATCACTACCATAAATATTAAATGTATATAAAGGGCGAAATAGGTGGGGATCTATTGGTCTCTATTTCAACTAAAAATTGCATTTAAAGTTCACAGATTCTTTATTTTTGTTATCGTATCTCGGATTGTTCGAAGGTGCTGCTGAATTTTCTAAAAAAAAAAAAAAAAATGCTTTTTCTACGGCCTTAAAAAGGGGATAGTTTAGGATTTTGTTTTACGCCTTCGACTGTGGGGCTGATAAAATATGACCATGTTTTCTTACGAGAAATATATCTTGTAACTAACAGAATTTTTATTTTTTAGGCTTGTATGGACGGAGAGGAAATTGGACAGGGCCCGGGACTGGTTTTTGAAAACGGTCAAAATCGACCCCGACTTCGGTGATGCTTGGGCATATTTCTTTAAGTTCGAACTAGCTCACGGCACTGAGGTAATTGCTTTTACATTTTAAGAAAATATTTACTGGATTTTTCTTTTTTTGATACAATTAATGCCCCATATGTACGAGTATTTGTTCATTATTTGTGCCCTCTATATGGCCTATATAAAGTATATAGGCTTTATATGTCTTACCTGCATTTGTTCTTTCTCTTGCTTGATAAGGATATATAATAATTTCTTTTGGCAGTTTTTATATGAGATTTTAGAAAGTCCATTCAAATTTATACTATTGGTTACTTTTTGATAATTTTTGCTCATTTTCGCTAATATTATCTGAAGTCAGTTTTGACTTGATGTGTTTGTGATGGTTGGATTACATAAAGAGGACTGCAGTGGAATTCTGGGTGATTTATAATTAAGTAATGATTATTAATTAAACTATTGCATTTTTAAAAATTTATATCTAATCATTTATAACTAATCCTCAAGGTTATTTCTAAAAGGTAGAAACGTGAATATATTAAAGATTGAAAAAGAAGTGAAAGGATATAAAGAGTGCAGAAAGAAAGAATACAAAATAGAGAGATAAATATCACAAACCAAGGACGCCTTTGGTTCTCAAGCATCAAATATTACTCGGAAAAGAATCGAATTAATCGATGCGATGGGCCTAGTTTAAGAACGAAGGCTACGAAAAATCCTTTGACAAAACTTTCACGCAGCGCTTAATGAATTAACGCAATCACTATGCATGTATTTTATTTGACTCGCACCAATTCAATGTTTGATTAACAAGTCCCATTTGGTTTCGCCAAATTTCGTTTCCCAGAATGTATTTTTATTTTGACTTTTTAGAATGCTAAAACTAGACGCTCAGCTTTTAGCGGCTAACTAGCAGCAGTGATATCAAGACAGTGAAAATTTGAGTAGAAATATTTTAAAAATGATTTTGTCTTTGTTAAATTAAAAAAAGATGGCTAGACCTAACATTTAATTTAAAAAATTACGAGTGCTTTCATTGTAATTGTGTTATACCAGTTAATAGCGAAACGATGCCTCTTAAAATTGGATTCCTCTTTACCATCTTATTCTATTCATTTTTTTTATGCCCGAGCCACGCCATAGTCACATCTGTCGATAAAAGAAAAAAAATAAATAAATGATTGACATGGGGTTTTCTTGACTTTAGCGCCACTCTTGTATTTCAGAAGTGGAAAGTTAAAATTACAGGAAATTGGTTTAAAAGATTTCCACCATCACTAATATGCTATTCTCTAAAAATATTTCAAAAACAGATTTCAAAAATAGTTCTTCGCCTGGATTGATGAATAATAGATTTGAGTATGTATTTTGTTATGGTGTTCTCGCGCTGGGGTGGCCTCCTCTGTTATCTCTTACCTTTTTTCTTTTTTTTCTTTTTTTTATGACGAGACGTTGTGTTTTTTATTTCTATGCATTTGTACTGCCCCAGCCTTACGAGCTCTGCTCTCTGTTGGGGCTTAATATAGTTATTTTTTTTTAAGTTGAATTTAATAAAATTCTTTCGCTTCTCCGTCTCTACTAATAATACGTCCTCTGAATTTTTTTTTCATATGTCTTTTATAGGTAGAAAAATTGCTGTCCCGAGCTTCCATTATTTCTAGTTTCAAAAAATTTTGCCTTATATATCAACTCCAATCAGTCAATTAAAAATTGTATGCCTAAAAGTTGAACAATGTTCGATTCGAGAAATTACGAACGGCGTACACAATTGACGCTGTAGTAGCGCTTAATTTTGATTTTATCGACAAATGTGACTATAATGTAGCCTAGGCATAAGCCTTAAATTGACTAGACACGTCTGTCCTTACAAAGATTTAAAACTTTTATGATTGCTGGCTTTGCAAATGTCAAGGATTTTAGAATATAAAATGTCACAAGTATATTTTGTTTTGTTTTCCTTTTATTTAAATAAAAAAAAAAATTACAACGTCATCTCAAAGCAAAGCTTACTGTTTTTTTTTTTTTTTTTTTTTTTTTTTTTTTTTTTTTTTTTTTTTTTTTTTTTTTTTTTTTTTTTTTTACTTTGAAGGTCATCACTCTTTGCGTGACTATGGACAGAAAGGCTAGAGCTGTAATTCCAGGAGCAAACGTTTTATCCACAACGCTGTAGAATGTAGGGCACACAATTGTGGTGGGGTGGTGAGATTTATCTCTGTTTGGTATTAAAGGGAAGAGTTAGAACCCAGCGGTAGCAATTCGATGCGGGACCTGAAATCGAACTCGGATAATGCCAAATGCCAAATCGGATTATGCAGAAGGGTTTCCGTGCTATAACAAAAGGAATAAATAATGGAAAAGAAGAGAATAAAGAGAGAAAAAGAAAAAAACAAGAAGAATAATGAGAAAAGAATATAAATAACAAATAATAATGATAGAGATTGTGCGGAAGGGTTTTCATGCTATAACAAAAAGAACAAAATAATGGAAAAAAAGAGAATAAAGAGAAAAAACGAGAAGAATAATGATAAAAAAGTATAAATAGCAAATAATAATGATAGATATTATGCAGAAGGGTTTCCATGCTATAACAAGAAGAATAAATAATGGGGAAAAAAGAGAATAAAGAGAGAAAGAATAAATAATGGAAAAAAGAGAATAGAAAAAAAAGAAAAAACAAAAAGAAAATACAGAATTGTAGAACACAACGCTGTGGATAAAGCGTTGTAGAACACAACGCTGTAGAATGTGTTTAATTGATGTCTATTTATTTTCACCTCCGTTCAAATTAAACCTTTCCCGATATTTATGACGGCTAGTTTGAGATCTCCTCTGGGAAAAAAAATTTTTCCCAGAGATCTCCTCTGGGAAAAAAAAGACAAATCAGGGCTAACAGTGCTAAAATAATCTTCCTTGTTATTCAAGGGGGGGGGACTGAACGATGACTCATCGTTTTATGACTCATCGACAACTATGATTCAAATGTTGTGCTTTTGTGTTCTGTCACAATGTTTTTAGAGATTGCTATTTTTTTATACAAAAAAAAAGCAAAAATTGTACCCAACGTGTTTTTTTTACGCTTTTCGTCCATAAAAAACGTAACAAAAATGAATATAAACAATTTCTCAACGTTAAGTTTTTTTGTAAACTCCCCTCGAAAAAAAATTTCTTAATTAGCATAAAAAAAACCTTCTGTCTTAGCACAAAATGAAAAGCAGACACCAATAATAGGTACAAAAACTAGTACGGGCGACTTTTTTGACGCTATTCGTCCATAAAAGTCCAAATATTAGTAATCTATTATGTCCCTTGCAGAACTAAATCTGCAAATGATGTTAACTTCTTTATCATCTTTTTCTTGTCCTGTGTTTTAGATTCTTTTTTATGGATTTTTTTTTAACTAGGCACTCGCTTCTATCAAAACTGAACAACTGCTTATGGAGGTCTTTTTCATTAAAAAATTATTTCGCGATTTTTTTTCTAATTTTTCCCCCCTTTTCAACTGATTGATATCTTAATTTTCAACAATTCACAGAAGTTATAAAATAATGAAATAAACATAGCCACTACTAGAAGCCCAAATGACCTGTGCACAGTAGCTCAATTAATTAATTAAATCATATAATGAAAAGACAAAGAAAAATATACAAATTGTATGTTAAGTTGTGTAAGTTTCCACTTAATCAATTTAAACAATTAGCTTGTAGTTTTCATTATTCTTGGTACTTTAAAGTATAATAAGTTGTCATTCAACTTTTCGTTTTTAATTAAGACTTCTTCATTTTTTTCAAATGAATTTCAACAAATCACTTTCTGAAGTGGGTATTCACTTTTTTTCTTTATATATGATGATGTGAATGTCCGAAATCTGGTTGATGTCAAAATTCACCGGGAACGTCCAAAATTCCTTTTTCTCTGCTTGGATTCAATTAGCTTTGCAAATCAATTTTTTTAGTCTTATGCTAGCTTTGATGGTAACAGTAAAAATTAGGTTAGGTTGTGTTAGGTTAAGTTAGGTTTAAATTTCAAAAATGGGTTAAAAACCAAACCTAACTCAACCTAATTCAACCTGTCACCATCAAACCTTGTATAAAACTGAAAAAGTTGACTGACAACGCTGACTAAATATAAGGAGAAAAAATAGATTGTCAAACAGCTTTTATTCTATAAACATTTCGAAAAGCCTTTTGGTTTCAAAAAAAGGTAATTTGTAATGGGATTTTACTAATACCGAAACTTAAGTAGCGCTAATTTCAGGAAACGGTGGAAATGAAACCCGTTTACGATATAGATTTAACTCCAGGACTAGATGGAACTAAAACTGAAGTTCAATCGATTTGGTTAACGCCGGACCAATCAAAATCTTTCATACAGATTTCTGATTGGAAAATCTGAACCTTATCCAGACAGAGTTTAGATGTTGTGCTTTTGAATATCTCCTCACTGCCAAAATGTTTTTAGGAACGGTTCATTTTTTTAGAATACATAAAAGGTAACAAAAATTATATCACCAATGAACTTTTTTAACTGATAGTCCCTTGTCCAACTAATTAATTGAATTTGAATGCGCTTTTTGTCCTTGAAAATTCAAACTTTATCAATCTGTTGTTTCCTAAATACAACCACACATTCAGAGGAGAGTAACTTCTCATTCACCTGTTTAGTACTGTATGTTTCTAACCTTTTTTACCAATTTTTCAGTCGCGTTCCTTTTTTTCCTTATTTAACTTGTAATCGATTCCTTAATTCTCCTAATTTTTTAATATATCTATATTTTCATAACTTATTATTTCCCACTTAACCAACTGAAACAATCAGATTCAGCTGGACAACATTGTGACTATCAAACTGCTTTTATTCTATAAACATTCCGAAAAATAACATGGTCTTTGGTTTTAAAAAGGGCTAATTACAATGCAATTTTACTAACACCGAGATTGAGCGTGAGTTTTAAGAATTTTTAGATTTCTAAGACTTATTTTTAAGATTTCAAGACTAAGGATTTTAAAGGGGAGATTATTTTAAGGATTATATAAAGTTTTGATATGTATACAATTTAGAAGAATTAAGGATTTTTCACTAAGGATATAAAGAATTTTAAGACTAAAGATTTTAAGGATTTGACATATTTCGGGAGATTTATGGTTTTAGATTTGGGGTAGCTTTTGGGGACTCAGTTATAATAAATCCTGTTCACGATAGAGATTCAGCTAACATTCAGAACTAGATGAAGCCAAATGTACAGGGGAAAAAACTGCCGAAAAAAAAATGTCTTGTGGTGGGGTGGTGAGATTTATCTCTGTTTGGTATTAAAGGGAAGAGTTAGAACCCAGCGGCAGCTATTCGATGCGGGACCTGAAATCGAACTCGGATAATGCCAAATGCCAAATCGGATTATGCAGAAGGGTTTCCGTGCTATAACAAAAGGAATAAATAATGGAAAAAAAGAGAATAAAGAGAGAAAAAGAAAAAAACAAGACGAATAATGAGAAAAAAATATAAATAACAAATAATAATGATATAGATTGTGCGGAAGGGTTTTCATGCTATAACAAAAAGAACAAAATAATGGAAAAAAAGGGAATAAAGAGAGAAAAAGAGAAAAAACGAGAAGAATAATGATAAAAAAATATAAATAGCAAATAATAATGATAGATATTATGCAGTGCTATAACAAGAAGAATAAATAATAGAAAAAAAGAGAATAAAGATAGAAAGAATAAATAATGGAAAAAAAGAGAATAAAGAGAGAAAAAGAGAAAAAAACGAAGAATAATAAGAAAAAAATATAAATAGCAAATAATAATGATAGAGGTTATGTGGAAGGGTTTTCATGCTATAACAAGAAGAACAAAATAATGGGGGGGGGGAAAGAATACAGAGAGAAAAAAAGAAAAATAATACGAAAAAATATAAATAACAAATAATAATGATAGATATTATGCAGAAGGGTTTCCATGCTATAACAAGAAGAATAGATAATGGAAAAAAGAGAATAAAGAGAGAAAAACAAGAAGAATAATAAGAAAAAAATATATAAATAGCAAATAATAATGATAGAGATTATGCAGAAGGGTTTTCATACTATAACAAGAAGAATAAATAATAGAAAAAAAGAGAATAAAGAGAGAAAGAATAAATGGCGGAAAAAAGAGAATAAAGAGAGAAAAGAGAAAAAAACAAGAAGAATAATAAGAAAAAAAAATAATAATGATAGAGATTATGCAGAAGGGTTTCCATGCTATAACAAGAAGAATAAATAATGGAAAATAAAGAGAAAAAAGCAAGAAGAATAATAAGAAAAAAATACTACTACTACTACTACTAATAACTCACTGCAGCACCAAGCCGCCTGAGGCCAACACAGCTACGCACGCTCCTCCTCCAACCTAATCTATTTAAAGCCTCCCTCTTTACACCCTCCCAGGAAGTTCCCATTTCCTTTAAATCCTTATTTATGACATCCTCCCAACCCAGACAAGGACGACCTGCTTTCCGTGTAGCCCCAGACGGTTGGCCAAAAAGGACAATCTTCGGTAATCTGTCATCCTTCATCCATAGAACGTGGCCTAGCCATCTCAACCTTTCTTTCATTATAGCCCCAGAAAGCGGGATTGAACCACACTTTTCGTACAACCTACTGTTTGAAATACGGTCAGTCAGCCGGGTACCCAGAACAATCCGTAGGCAATTTCTCTGGAAAACATCTAGTAAATTTTCATCTGCTTTTCGGAGTGTCCATGCTTCAGAGCCATATTTGACCACTGTCATCACTGTAGCTTCCAATATTCTAATCTTGGTTTGTAGGCTTATCTTTCTATTCTTCCAAACTTTTTTTAACTGTGAAAAACACCCTGAGCTTTAGCTATTCTACTTTTAACATCTTCACTGCTCCCACCATCTTTACTAATAATACTACCAAGGTAACTGAAGCTCCCAACCTGATCAATCTTTTCGTTACCTAAGGTCACCTGTTCATCTTCACTTATTCCTAACCTTAGTGACTTAGTCTTCTTAACATTAATTTTCAAGCCTATTTTAGCACCCTGAACTCGTAAAACCTCTAAAAATTCATTCATTTTGCTCACACTTTCATCTAATATGCTTAAATCATCAGCATAATCTAAGTCCAGGAGCGTTCTTCCTCCCCATTTGATTCCATGGTCTCCAATTGCCTTTCCTGTGCTCCTTAAGACGAAGTCCATCAAAATGATCCATATAAAGGGGGATAGAACACAACCCTGCTTAACTCCTGATTTAATACAAAACCAGTTGCTAACCTCATTTCCTACCTTAACCGCAGCAGTATTATTCTCGTACATAGCGCAAATCACTTTAATGTATTTTTCTGGTATACCATATAACGATAAGACCTTTGTTAACGCTGTTCTATCAACAGAATCGAAAGCTTGCTCATAATCGATAAAACTAAGGACCAAAGGTGTTTGACAACGAAGGGACCTCTCAAGTATTAACCTAAGAGTGAAAACATGGTCGACACATCCTCTACCTTTTCTAAAACCGCATTGTTCTTCCCTTAAAACTTTGTCTACAGCATGTCTCAGTCTAAAAAGTATCATATTACTCAGTAATTTGCTACCTACAGAGACCAGACTAATGCCTCGATAATTCCGACATTCACTCTTGTCACCTTTCTTATACAGTGGTTTAATTAAGGTTTTCCTAAAATCATTGGGTACTTCCCCTTTTTCAAAAATCATGTTCATAATCTTCAGTAGCTTATTCCTAACCTCAGAGCCACCATATTTAAGGAACTCATTAATCATACTATCAGCACCTGGGGCCTTATTATTTTTTAATCCTTCTAGTACTGTCGCTAATTCTTCCTCACTAAACAAATCTTCCTTCACATCCAAGGTATCACAAACTTTTTCATTTTCATCTATATCTTTTCCTGCAACTGTATCTCGGTTTAGCACATTCTCAAAATGTTCCACCCATCTTTCTTTAACTTTTTCCTTATCACTAATTGTGACCCCATTTCTATCTTTAACTGGGACTAGTCCGGATCGGCTACTCCCTTTCAATTTATTAACATGCCAGTATAATATTTTACTATTATGCCGTCTAGCCGCATCTTCCAGATCCTCAGCAATTTTATCCATCGCCTCCATTTCACATCTCCTTAGTTCATATTTTAATGCTTTCTCCACTTTCTTTACATTCCTTTTGTTTTCATACGACCTATCGCTCAGATAACTATACAAACCCCTTCTACTCTCTATTAAACCTAAAGCTTTTTCACTAATATTCCTAGTTGCTGTCTTAGCACTCTTCCCTGGGACACCATCAGCAACTTCACAAATTGTTTTTCTGAAATTATTCCATCCATCTTCCACATTGTCAAATTTTAAACCCTCAAGTTTAGTACTCAACTGTTCCTGGAATTTTTTTCTCAAATTTTCATCCTGAAGTCTACCAACATCATAACTTCCCGGGAGGGAGTTACTCTTCCGAAATTTCAGCTTTAAATTAACCTTAGACACTACTAGATGGTGATCTTTACTTTTAACATCAATAACGGCACTCCTATACACCCTAGTATCTTGTATTGATCCTGCTAGTCTTCTGTTTACAATAACATAATCAATAAGGTTTGCTGTCTTACCATCACGTGAATACCATGTCAACTTATGGGCCATTTTGTGACCAAACACCGTATTGGTTATAACTAGGTTGTTATACCTACAAAATTGCAAAAGCCTATAGCCATTACTGTTTTCTTTTCCTACACCAAAATTACCTAGGCTAGGATACCATCTATCCCTATTTCTACCAACCTGGGCATTAAAATCTCCTAGCAAATACACCATATTTCTACCTGGTACCCTGTCTATTTGCTCCTGTAACTGTAAGTAAAATTCATCTGAGTCACTAGTATCTCCATCAGTTGGTTCAATGGGGGCATATACTACTATAACTGATACCCTAAACTTTTTAGTCATAAAATGAGCAATTAGTATTCTATTATTAATACCTTCCCAGCCTAAACAAGACTTAGCAGCTTCCTTATTCATCATGAGCCCTACTCCCTGTCTATGTACCCCATCCTTCCTTCCTGAGTAAACAAATTCTATGTCACCTAATTTCATGCTTCCTAAAAAAATATATATAGCAAATAATAATGATAGAAACTATGCAGAAGGGTTTCTATGCTATAACATGAAGAATAAATAATGGAAAAGAGAGAATAAAGAGAGAAAGAATAAATAATGGGAAAAAAGAAAATTAAGAGAGAAAAAACAAGAAGAAGAATAAGAAAAAAATATAAACAACAAATAATAATGATAGAGATTATGCAGAAGAGTTTCCATGCTATAACAAGAAGAATAAATAATGGAAAAATAGAAAATTAAGAGAGAAAAAGAGAAAAAAGAAGAAGAATAATAAGAAAAAATTTAAATGGCAAACAATAATGATAGAGATTATGCAGAAGGGTTTCCATGCTATAACAAGAAGAATAAATAATGGGAAAAAAAGAGAATAAAGAGAGAAAGAATAAATAATGGAAAAAAGAGAATAGAGAAAAAAGAAAAAACAAGAAGAATAATAAGAAAGAAAATATAAATAGCATATAATAATGATAGAGATTATGCAGAAGGGTTTCCATGCTATAACAAAAAGAATAAATAATGGGAAAAAAGAGTATAAAGAGAGAAAGAATAAACAATGGAAAAAAGAGAATATGGAGAGAAAAAGAGAAGAAAGAGAAAAAATAAGAAGAAGAATAAAATATAAATAGATAATAATAAAGATAGATTATGCAGAAGGCTTTCCATGCTTTAACAAGAAGAATGAACAATGGAAAAAAGGAATAAAGAGAGAAAAAGAGAAAAAACAAGAAGAATAATAACATGTAAAATATAAATAGTAAATAATAACGATAGATTATGTAGAAGGGTTTCTATGCTTTAACATGAAGAATAAATAATGGAAAAGAGAGAATAAAGAGAGAAAGAATAAATAGTGGAAAAAAGAAAATTAAGAGAGAAAAAACAAGAAGAAGAATAAGAAAAAATATAAATAGCAAATAATAATGATAGAGATTATGGAAAAAATAATGGAATAAATAAATAATGGAAAAAAAGAGAATTAAGAGAGAAAAAGAGAAAAAACAAGAAGAATTATAAATAGAATAACAACAAGAATAAATAGCATACAATAATGATAGAGATTATGCAGAAGGGTTTCCATGCTATAACAAGAAGAATAAATAATGGGAAAAAAAGAGAATAAAGAGAGAAAGAATAAATAATGGAAAAAAAGAGAATAGAGAGAAAAAAAGAAAAAACAAGAAGAATAATAAGAAAAAAAATATAAATAGCATATAATGATAGAGATTATGTAGAAGGGTTTCCATGCTATAACAAAAAGATTAAATAATGGGAAAAAAGAGCATAAAGAGAGAAAGAATAAACAATGGAAAAAAGAGAATATGGAGAGAAGAAAGAGAAAAAATAAGAAGAAGAATAAAATATAAAATATAAATAGCAAATAATAACGATAGATTATGCAGAAGGGTTTCCATGCTTTAACAAGGAGAATGAATAATGGAAAAAAAATAATAAAGAGAGAAAAAGAGAAAAAGCAAGAAGAATAATAAGATATAAATAGTAAATAATTAACGGTAGATTATGCAGAAGGGTTTCTATGCTATAACATGAAGAACAAATACTGGAAAAAAAGAAAATAAAGAGAAAATAGCAAGAAGAATAATAAGAAAAAATATAAATAGTAAATAATAATGATAGAAACTATGCAGAAGGGTTTCCATGCTATAACAAGAAGAATAAATAATGGAAAAAGGAGAATAAAGAGAGAAAGAATAAATAATGGAAAAAAAGAAAATAAAGAGAGAAAAGAGAAAAAACAAGAAAAAGAATAAGAAAAAATATAAATAACAAATAATAATGATAGAGATCATGCAGAAGAGTTTCTATACTATAACAAGAAGAATAAATAATGGAAAAAAAGAATAAAGAGAGAAAAAAGAAGAAGAATAATAAGAAAAAAATATATATAGCAAATAATAATGATAGAAACTATGCAGAAGGGTTTCTATGCTATAACATGAAGAATAAATAATGGAAAAGAGAGAATAAAGAGAGAAAGAATAAATAATGGGAAAAAAGAAAATTAAGAGAGAACAAGAGCTAAGAGCTCATATGGCACTTGTGACGAGGTCGGAAGAGCCGAGAGCTCATATGGTACGAGGTCGGAAGAGCCAAGAGCTCATTTGGACGAGGTCGGAAGAGCCAAGAGCTCATTTGGCACTTGTGAGAAGGTCAGAACCTAAAGTTAAACTTTATAGCACAAGATCCTTCTAAATATCAAATTTCATTAAGATCTGGTCACCCTTTCGTAAGTTACAAATACCTCAATTTTCAAAATTACCTCCCCCCTCCCAATTCCACCAAAGAGAGCAGATCCGGTCCAGTTATGTCAGTCACGTATCTTAGACAGGTTTCTATTCTTCCCATCCAGTTTCATCCTGATCTCACCGCTTTAAGTATTTTCTAAGATTTCCGGTCCCCCCAACTGTCCCCCCCCCAATTACGTTTGATCCGGTTGAGATTTAAAATAAGATATCAGAGTTACGAGGTCCTTCTAAATATGAAGTTTCATGAAGATCCGATCACTCCTTCGTAAGTTAAAAATACGTTATTTTTCTTATTTTTCAGAATTACCCCCCCCCCCCCGCAATTGAGCGGATCCGTTCCAATTATGTAAATTACGTATGCAAGACTTTTGCTTATTTTTCCAACCAAGTTTCATCCCAATCCTTCCAATCTAAGGGTTTCCCATCATTTTAGGTCTCCCCACCCCAAACTTCCCCCAATGTCACCAGATCCGGTCAGGATTTAAAATAAGAGCTTTGAGCCACGATATCCTTCTAAAAATCAAATTTCATGGAGATCCAATCACCCATTCGTAAGTTAAAAATACCTCATTTTTTCTAATTTTTCAGAATTAACCCCCCCCCCCAACTACCCAAAAGAGAGCGGATCCGTTCCGTTTATGTCAATCATCTATCTAGGACTTGTGTTTATTTTTCCCACCATGTTTCATCCCGATCCCTCCACTCTAAGTGTTTTCCAAGTTTTAGGTTTCCCCCTCCCAACTCCCCGCCCCCATCACCAGATCCGGTCGGGATTTAAAATAAGAGCTCTAAGACACGATATCCTTCTAAACATCAAATTTCATTGAGATCCGATCACCCGTTCGTAAGTTGAAAATACCTCATTTTTCTAATTTTTAAGACTTACTCCCCCCCTCCCAACTACCCCAAAGAGAGCAAATAAGTTCCGATTATGTCAATCATGTATCTGGGACTTGCGCTTATTTTTCCCATCAAGTTTCATCCCGATCCCTCTACTCTAAGTGTTTTCCAAGATTTTAGGTTTCCCCCCTCCAACTCCCCCCAATGTCATCAGACCCAGTCGGGATTTAAAATAAGAGCTCTGAGACACAATATCATTCCAAACATCAAATTTCATTAAGATCCAATCACCCGCTCATAAGTTAAAAATACTTCATTTTTTCTATTTTTCCGAATTAACCGGCCCCTTCTCCCCCCCCCAGATGGTCAAATCGGGAAAACGACTATTTCTAATTTAATCTGGTCCGGTCCCTGATACGCTTGCCAAATTTCATCGTCCTAGCTTACCTGGAAGTGCCTAAAGTAGCAAAACCGGGACTTTAGGTTTTCCCCCTCCAACTCCCCCCAATGTCATCAGATCCGGTCGGGATTAAAAATAAGAGCTCTAAGACACAATATCATTCCAAACATCAAATTTCATTAAGATCCAAATACCCGCTGATAAGTTAAAAATACTTCATTTTTTCTATTTTTTGCGAATTAACCGGGCCCCCACTCCCCCCCAGATGGTCAAATCGGGAAAACGACTATTTCTAATTTAATCTGGTCCGGTCCCTGATACGCTTGCCAAATTTCATCGTCCTAGCTTACCTGGAAGTGCCTAAAGTAGCAAAACCGGGACCGACAGACAGACCGACAGACAGACCGACAGACAGACCGACAGACAGACCGACAGACCGACAGAATTGGCGACTGCTATATGTCACTTGGTTAATACCAAGTGCCATAAAAAACAAGAAGAAGAATAAGAAAAAAATATAAACAACAAATAATAATGATAGAGATTATGCAGAAGAGTTTCCATGCTATAACAAGAAGAATAAATAATGGAAAAATAGAGAATTAAGAGAGAAAAAGAGAAAAAAGAAGAAGAATAATAAGAAAAAATATAAATGGCAAACAATAATGATAGAGATTATGCAGAAGGGTTTC
Source organism: Artemia franciscana (assembly GCF_032884065.1). Classification (NCBI taxonomy): domain Eukaryota; kingdom Metazoa; phylum Arthropoda; class Branchiopoda; order Anostraca; family Artemiidae; genus Artemia; species Artemia franciscana. The sequence continues at coordinate 39,517,793 of NC_088877.1, read as the reverse complement.
CATGCTATAACAAGAAGAATAAATAATGGGAAAAAAAGAGAATAAAGAGAGAAAGAATAAATAATGGAAAAAAGAGAATAGAGAAAAAAGAAAAAACAAGAAGAATAATAAGAAAGAAAATATAAATAGCATATAATAATGATAGAGATTATGCAGAAGGGTTTCCATGCTATAACAAAAAGAATAAATAATGGGAAAAAAGAGTATAAAGAGAGAAAGAATAAACAATGGAAAAAAGAGAATATGGAGAGAAAAAGAGAAGAAAGAGAAAAAATAAGAAGAAGAATAAAATATAAATAGATAATAATAAAGATAGATTATGCAGAAGGCTTTCCATGCTTTAACAAGAAGAATGAACAATGGAAAAAAGGAATAAAGAGAGAAAAAGAGAAAAAACAAGAAGAATAATAAGATGTAAAATATAAATAGTAAATAATAACGATAGATTATGTAGAAGGGTTTCTATGCTTTAACATGAAGAATAAATAATGGAAAAGGGAGAATAAAGAGAGAAAGAATAAATAGTGGAAAAAAGAAAATTAAGAGAGAAAAAACAAGAAGAAGAATAAGAAAAAATATAAATAGCAAATAATAATGATAGAGATTATGGAAAAAATAATGGAATAAATAAATAATGGAAAAAAAAGAGAATTAAGAGAGAAAAAGAGAAAAAACAAGAAGAATTATAAATAGAATAACAACAAGAATAAATAGCATACAATAATGATAGAGATTATGCAGAAGGGTTTCCATGCTATAACAAGAAGAATAAATAATGGGAAAAAAAGAGAATAAAGAGAGAAAGAATAAATAATGGAAAAAAAGAGAATAGAGAGAGAAAAAAAGAAAAAACAAGAAGAATAATAAGAAAAAAAATATAAATAGCATATAATGATAGAGATTATGTAGAAGGGTTTCCATGCTATAACAAAAAGATTAAATAATGGGAAAAAGAGCATAAAGAGAGAAAGAATAAACAATGGAAAAAAGAGAATATGGAGAGAAGAAAGAGAAAAAATAAGAAGAAGAATAAAATATAAAATATAAATAGCAAATAATAACGATAGATTATGCAGAAGGGTTTCCATGCTTTAACAAGGAGAATGAATAATGGAAAAAAAGAATAAAGAGAGAAAAAGAGAAAAAGCAAGAAGAATAATAAGATATAAATAGTAAATAATTAACGGTAGATTATGCAGAAGGGTTTCTATGCTATAACATGAAGAATAAATACTGGAAAAAAAGAAAATAAAGAGAAAATAGCAAGAAGAATAATAAGAAAAAATATAAATAGTAAATAATAATGATAGAAACTATGCAGAAGGGTTTCCATGCTATAACAAGAAGAATAAATTATGGAAAAAGGAGAATAAAGAGAGAAAGAATAAATAATGGAAAAAAAGAAAATAAAGAGAGAAAAGAGAAAAAACAAGAAGAAGAATAAGAAAAAATATAAATAACAAATAATAATGATAGAGATCATGCAGAAGAGTTTCTATACTATAACAAGAAGAATAAATAATGGAAAAAAAGAATAAAGAGAGAAAAAAGAAGAAGAATAATAAGAAAAAAATATAAATGGCAAACAATAATGATAGAGATTATGCAGAAGGGTTTCCATGCTATAACAAGAAGAATAAATAATGGGAAAAAAGAGAATAAAGAGAGAAGGAATAAATAATGGAAAAAAAGAGAATAAAGAGAAAAAACAAGAAGAATAATAAGAAAAAAATATAAATAACAAATAATGATGGTAGAGATTATGCAGAAGGGTTTCCATGCTATAACAAGAAGAATAAATAATGGAAAAAAGAGAATAAAGAGAGAAAAAAGAAAAAAAAAGAAGAATAATAAATAGAATAACAACAAGAATAAATAGCATACAATAATGATAGAGATTATGCAGAAGGGTTTCCATGCTATAACAAGAAGAATAAATAATGGAATAAAACAGAATAAAGAGAGAGAGAATAAACAATGGAAAAAAGAGAATATGGAGAGAAAAAGCGAAGAAAGAGAAAAAACAAGAAAAAGAATAAAATATAAATAGCAAATAATAAAATAAATATATTATGCAGAAGGGTTTCCATGCTTTAACAAGAAGAATGAATAATGGGAAAAAAGAATAAAGAGAGAAAAGGAGAAAAAAAATAAGAAGAATAATAAAATATAAAACATAAATATCAAATAATAACGATAGATTATGCTGAAGGGTTTCCATGCTTTAACAAGAAGAATCAATAATGTAAAAAAAAGAGAATAAAGAGAGAAAGAATAAATAATGGAAAACAGAGAATAAAGAGAGAAAAAAGAGAAAAAAACAAAAAGAATAATAATTAAAAAAATATAAATAACAAACAATAATGATACAGATTATTCAGAAGGGTTTCCATGCTATTTTAAAAAAGAAGAAGAAGATACCAACAACAAGTATTTGTACTGGCAAAATGGTTTTTTCCTTAACATAAAAAACAAGAGAATCAATAGGTAATTATTTTCGCAAGACAGTGGAAATCTAATTTGAATGCATATTTCGGTCCTATGTCCAAGAGTCGTTCTCAGCAAAACATAAATATATAGTAGAAGAAAAACTTACAACAACATACGACCAGTAGAACTAAAATGAAAATGTTTTTAAAACAGTCCCAGCATCCTTACTTCAGCGAAGTTCAACTAGGACTGATAAATAAAGTGAGATGAAACGACGCAATTCATTGAAATGAAAAAAGAATAATTAAAAACGCGTTTTAGTGCTAATCTTACTTTTCTGGCAACTGACCTCAAAGGTCCATTTCTGACTTAAAAATTCAAATTTTTCTTTTCTTTATATTTAAAAAAAGTTCCGTTTTAGTTCTATTTGTCATATATTGTTGTGAGTATTTCTTCTTCTATATATTTATGTTTTGCTGAGGACGGCCCTTGGACATAGGACCGAAATATTCATTCAAATTAGATTTCCACTGTCCTGCGAAAATAATTCCCTATTGTTCTTCTTGTCTTGATGTTTGGGAGGAAAGGCAGTGCGGTATTTGTCGGTATTTATCTTTGCTTTATTAAACGGGACCTGGGCTCAAACTCGGATGTATGATCCCGAGTAATGAAATTATGTGACAGCGTATATATGCAATTCAAAAAAGAAGAAGAAGAATAAGTAATAGATAGAAAAGTCGGGAAAAAAGAAGCGTAATCTCTGGCAGGAACTCGTCATTTCTCGAGGTCATTTGTAAAAAAAAAGAAAAAATAAGAGAGAGAGAAGTACTATGCGAGGTTGAAAAACCAATGGGACACATGGTTTTTCGGTATTGGGGATTAGCCACACTTTTTTATTAAATCATCCATTGCGGATGGCTAATCCAATTGCTAATGCGGATATCTAGTCAATGGTATCAGCTAACACTGTGTTTTAGGTGAATTTCGCTATTGCTAATTTTGTTGGTGACTGGGCTTATAGGATTTAACTTGTGATAATATTTTAGACTCAACAAGATGAAGTAAAGAAGCGCTGTACCGCGGCAGAGCCACATCATGGAGAAATGTGGCAGCAAGTAGCCAAAAGACCTGAATATTGGCGGAAGAAAATTGGTGAAATTCTAGAAATTGTTGCAAAAGAACTGCCCATTCCAACCTAAGTTGATAATGCTTTTGTAAATAGTGTTTAATACTGATGTTTATATTAGTCGGTTCGCTTTTTTCCATTGATCTTTTTTTCAGTTAATATAAGAAAGGAGATTTCGCCGTCTCAGTATTTTTCACGATGTTTTAGGATCAGATAAGGATTTAATACCGATATTTATATAATCTGTTTCAATTTTTTAGATAAAATTTTTTTATATAAGCTAGGACGATGAAATTTGGCAGGCATATCAGGGATCGAACCAGAATAAATTAGAAGTAATCGTTTCCCCGATTCGTCCATCTGAAGGGGAGTGGGGGGACGGTTAATTGGGAAAAATTAGAAAAAAAAGTATTTTTTAACTTACGAACAGGTGATCGGATCTTAATGAAATTTAATATTTAGATTGATATTGTGTGTCAGAGCTCTTATTTTAAATCTCGACCGGATTTGGTGACATTGGAGGGAGTTGGGGAGGGGGGCCTAAAATCTTGGAAAACGCTTAGAGTGGAGGAATCGGGATGAAGCTTGGTAAGAAAAATAAACACAAGTCCTAGTTACGTGATTGACATAACCGGAAGGGTCTGCTCTCTTTGAGGGAGTTGGGGGGAGGGTTAATTCTGAAAAATTAGAAAACATGAGGTATTTTTAACTTGCGAAGGAGTGATTTGATCTTAATGAAATTTCATATTTAGAAGTACCTCATAACTCAGATCCCTTATTTTAAATCCCGACCGGGTCCAGTGTCGTTGGGGGGGGGGGGGGGGGTGGTGGACCAGAAATCTTGGAAAACACTTAAGCGGAATGATCAGAATGAAACTTGGTGGGAAGAATAAGCACAAGTCCAAGATACGTGACTGACATAACTGGATCGGGTCTGCTCTCTTTTGGGGAGTTGGGGGGGGGGGGAGTAATCTGGAAAAATTAGAAATATGAGGTATTTTCAACTTACGGACGGGTGATCAGATCTTAGTGAAATTTTATATTTAGAAGGATCTTGTGCTTTTGAGCTTTCATTTTAAATCCCAACCAGATCCAGTGACATTGGGGGGAGTTGAGGGGGAAACCGGAAATCTTGGAAAACGTGAAAATTGAGGTATCTTTATCTTACGATCTTAATGAAACTTGATATATAGAAAGATCTTACGTCTCAGATGCTCTATTTTCAATTGAAATTGGATCCGGGGTCATAGGGGGTTGGAGGGGGAAACAGAAATCTTGGGAAACACTTAGAGTGGAGAGATCGAGATGAAACTTGATGGGAAGAATAAACACAAGTTCTAGATACGTGATTGATATAATTGGAACGGATCCGCTCTCTTTGGGAGAGTTGGGGAGATTTCCAGTTCTTTGGCGAGTTCGGTGCTTCTGGACGTCCTAGGACGATGAAAATTGGTAGGTGTGTCAGGGACCTGAACAGATTGACATGATAACAGTCGTTTCCCCGATTTGACTATCTGGGGGGCTGGAGAGCGAGGAAACATTTTAAAAAATAAGAGGTATTTTTACCGGATCTTAATGAGATTTGATATTTAGAAGGATCTCGTGTCTCAGAGCTCTTATTTGAATCCCGACCACATCCGGTGATATTGGTGGGAGTTGAAGGGGGAAAGAGGAAACCTTGAAAAACGCTTAGAATGGAGAGATCGGGAAGAATAAGATTGGAAAACTTGGTGGGAAGAATAAGCACAAGTCCTAGATACGTGATTGGCGTAATCAGACTGAATCCGCTCTCATTGGGGGAGTTGTGGGGGGGGGTGTTAATTGGGAAAATTGAGGTATTTTAACCTAAGATCCGGTGACCGGATCTTAATGAAATTTGATATTAGAAGGAACCCATGTCTCAAAGCTCTTATTTTAAATCCCGACCAAATCTGGTGACATTGGGGGGAGTCGGAGGGAGAAACCGGGAATCTTGGAAAAACTTGAGAGTGGAGAGATTTGGATGAAACTTGGTGGGTAGAATAAGCTACTGTCGTAGATAATTGAGTGACGTTACCGGACTGGATCCGCTCTCTTTGGGGGATTTAGGGGGGGGGTCCAGTGCTTTGGTGAGTTCGGTGCTTTTGGACGTGCTAGGACGACGTCAATTGGTAGGCGTGTCAGGGACCTGCACAAATGGACTTGATAAAGTTGTTTTCCATGATTCGACCATCTGGGGGGTTGAAGGGAGAGGAAGAATTAGAAAAAATTAGGTATTTAACTTATCCGCGCTAAATAGCCTTATCCGCCATCAAGTGATTGGATCTTAATGAATTTTGATATTTAGAAGGACCTCGTGTCTCAGAGGTCTTATTTTAAATCCTGACCGGCATTAAGCCTCTGATTTTCCTTTTAAATCAATCTGTTGATTCTTATAATTTTGCTAGAGCTCATGCCATATGAGCCCTTGGGCCTTGGCTCTTCCGACCTCGTCACAAGTGCCATATGAGCTCTTGTTTATACCCTTGATGGGTTTTTTTTACTTGGTTGATGTGAGAAGAAGATCTGATCGTTTTAGGCTTGGATGAATCCTTTTGATGAAATTGAGAGAGAGGAATGTTGTTCGAAATAATGGTATTTTAGTCACTATTCCTTCAATTGGTCCGGGTGTTATTTTTATTTATTCTCTAGAGGGTAGCCCCTGGTGCAGCCCGGGCGCATTGATGTATAAATCATATTATCAGTAATACATTAAAGCAGGGAATAAGCTGAAGATCGAAAGAGTAATAAATTCTGTCTTCATTTTGGTCTAACGCCGTTGACGAGGATTTCTGGCTCTGTCGGAATCGACGTCAATTTATTTTTGCAATTAACATACTGTAAAAATTAGTCAGAATAATATTTTCCATTGATTAATAAACTTCAAATAAAACTCTTCTCACCAGATACTTCTTAAAACTCGTTTCTAAGTTTTACTATGAGCGGTACTCTACTGATTTCGCGGATACCATCTGTTTACAGATCTGTAAACAGACATCTGTTTACAGATTCAAATCTGTTTACAGATTTCGCAGATACCATGCTAAACACCACTGCGCGGCATTTCTGTCTCTGAAGCTGAATAGCCTTTTCTATAATTTTCGATTGCTTCAAATCCATCGCTTGATTTAGCCCATCCCACACTTGCTGGTCCATAAGGTGACAGCGTTTTGCCTCTACGATGACATCTGAAGAGCTTGTCATTAACGCTTTTAAGGAGCACCCCCTCCCCGTGCAGCACTCTTCTCAAGACATCCGTTAACCGTCGCTCTCTTCTGTCCTTGTCTTCTAATACCAAGGAGGCCAAGCACTTGAAATCATGGGAGAGCCTGCCATCGTCCATATTGACACTGTGGCCCCTGTGCCACAGTCAACTACTGTAGATTTTCTGGAAAGTCAATGGTTGCTTGGTTTTTTTCACTGTTGCATTTGGGCCCTCTTTTACACAACATTGTTGCATTTTGGAAGAAAATGACGGGAAATGTTACTTTGCTGTGAAACATTTTTTTTGTTCAATTTGAAAGGGGACACAAATTTAAGTTTCAGTCCGATTGAGCCTTCTCCTAATTTTTTAAGACCTTTGGTTTGATATTATCACCCCTGGTAAACAATGAAAATGTAAACACGCACTCGTGATCATTGTTCTCAGAAGAAATGCAAGATTTCTCACCTTAGCATTTTGGGACTTGACATATCTGCAATGGTGCTCTCTGGTATAATGAATTTAACGATGTAATTTTTATAGAGTTTAGTCGCTATTTCAGGGCTGTTTCCTCTGTTTCAAAAATCGGACAAGATTTTCTGCAGCTCGTAGCTTTTGATTTTGTACTTTAAACTGAATGAATTTTATATATTTATCACAGGCAGCGAAATAGCGCTACCCAAGTAAAGAGCGCAGTAGGCTCTATGTATTTGTCGTTTCTTTTTCACCAAGCTCCTTCGTATTGAAGGAGTTGTAGAAACTTCAAAGGGGCTCATTCGGTTGGAAATTAGAATTTCTAGTGCACTTTTTAAGAGTCAGAAGTGATTGAAGGGTCAACCAGCCCACGTCTCACGCCCATTTTCACTCAAGTTTCCCAAAAAACAACCGATATAAATTTTGAGACAACCGTTTTTTTTAGCATGATGGGAAAATCTAATGACAAAATCTCTAAGGATATCTCCGGAAAAGTCTGAAGAGATGGGTTCTATAGTAGAATGGATTGATAAATAGGAGTCCTCTGAGCTGCTGATGATAATTGTTTAGGGACAGTAAATCTGCGAGAAGAATTACGCAAAGAAGAAGAATATTCTGAGCCAATTTGTGAAAAAATTGCTGTAGAGAAGGTGGAACTGTACCTTGAAAAGCAGAATGCACTAAATTAAGATTACTTTAACTACAACACGCTCCTGCGGAGCTATTCCAGTATTCCTATGTAGATCAGAAGAAGGGTGGAACCGAGGGAGAAGATAAGTAGCCTTCTCTGCCCTATTTTAGGGTCTTTGAAGAGAGCACAGGAGAGATTTGTTAGTACCACCACAGACAGAGGAACAATATGAAAGGTAAGGAAGAATAAAAGAATAACATCCGGGGGAGGAAAGGAGTTAACTAGTACAACATTGAAGACTGATGGAGGATGAGGAAATAGGTGTGGGCAATACAAGATTTAAAAGAAAGAAAACAATCAAGAAACACCGAGAAATTAAACCACGATTTTATTTCTGCTCGTTTTAGACTCTTTATTTTTCTTTGACAAACCTATTTTGCAAAAGAAAGTTTATTTCTGTTCGGCTTTTTATTGACTTGGTCTTTTTCATTAAGAAAGAATACTTAAAATCTTTTTAGTTTCTTTCCTATGATTATCCCATAATTTGTTGGAGAAAATTTTTCAACAATTTCTAATAACATACGCCCTTTTGAAAATCTGGAAACACCTAGTATTATTATTACTATCGTTATTTTTTGGGAAAACCTGTCTTTGCATAAAAAGAAAATGACAGAGCACTGCAAAGAGAGAAAAAAAAGCAAAATATCACTATACGACTATGACAAGGTAACTACAGTTCAAGAAGTTGGCTCCAAGCATGTCTTGAAATCTTGTGGTTGTGTTTCTCCGTAAGTTTAGCAACAGCTATAGTAGGATCTGCTATGTGAAGACCATTGATGAATTTTAATTGCGTATAATATATTCAAATTGGATATTTGAATTGCGTGTCCAAATTGCGTGACGCAAAAACGTGGAGCAGATTTTTATTTATCAACATTTGTAAAAATCTTCCAGAAGGGTGCAATGTTGGGGAGACTAAATTAATATTGTTTAAATTAGGTTTACACCTCAAGTTTTCCTGAAAAATAAAACACCTTTCTCTATACCCCCAGAACAGTTTCAACCTAGTTTCAACCTCAACAGTTTCAACCTCTTAAGTCATTCATGTACTTCTGATTGGTAGCAGCCTGCACACCACTGTAGATAAATATAGACAGGACGATCATCTGTCACTTACACACTGGGTGTGTATAAAAGCTCCTCCTATTTCCTTTTGTAAGTGATTCAATGTATATTTCCCAGCTCCTCGATCAATTTTGGAAAATGGTGCGAACCTCAATTATTTATGATTGTGATAGCAGAAACAAAGAGGGTGAGCCGGCGATGTGGTTCGCTTCTGTAGCATCTCACAGCTATGACTTAAGACTTGACTGAGTGGCAAGAATTTCCAGTGCTAACTTCTGATCGACGGTGCAACAGGCAAATAGCCAGAATTTTATAAATAGTGGGGGAGGGACCTAAGAAGTGGAGGGACCATTTGAAATTTGCCTTAAAAGGTTTTATCACAAAGGGGAACCTAATAGTTTTAACACAGAATATCAATTAGGTTTCACAATAAAATCAGGTTATAGATAGTAGAATTGCGCCATGGAGCGTCAAAAGTTTTTCTTCTTTATAAGGAAAAATATTCCTTTGCATTTTTCCTCTTTTATACTCTTTCTTTTGGGACATAAAAATGTTTTGGGCCATAACGTTCTTCGAAACTTGATGTAGGATCTTTGTTTTTCTTCTAATAACTGGTGGAATAGCCCTATTCAAAAATAGCCTTATCCAGCTAAGCATATGAATAAATTGAAATGGAATGTTAGGTCTTTAAAATACATGTTATGAGTTATTCTTTAATTTCTAATTGTAGAATACCTTTTTAATCTTCACCTTTAGTACCTATAATGCCTATAAGTACCTATAATACCTATAAGTACCTGTAATTTGGAATACTTATTTATATCTTTCATTCCATTTCAGTGAGTTGGTCTTATTCAAGGATTTAGTTCATATTCCTGGAATGGAGCAAGAAGAATTTTCTTTGAAGTGGAACAACTACCTGGATGTATTTCACGGAGCTTTTTTATCTGTATTAAACGCTGAGAACTTCACAGATATCACCCTATTTTGTGACAGTCCAAGAAAATACCAAACCTCTGTTACGAACTGTTTGTTGTGAAATTCTTAGTGAGTTTTCAGAAAATTGAAGGACATCAAAAGAATTGTGTTTGAATCATAAGATCTTTAAAAAAACTTTTTTCGCATGCTAAGCAATGGTCTGCGTTGCGCAGATACTGATCTCCTGATTTGATGCCTTCGGCCGGGATTGAAATGCGTAGTTAGGGCCAAATCATCCGACGCATATTATAAGAAGAATATTTATTATAATCAAACAATTTGTGGTAACGAACTGTAAGTAAAGAGTGACCCGGCTCAATAGTAATCGAAACTCTAAAAGAACGGAATTTGATCCCAATAGATACATCAAAAGAATTGGCTTATTATGCTGATTTCAAATATATAAGTCCATTGAGCTTCGTCTAACCCATCAAAAGCTATGCGCCTGAGAAAAGTCACCAAATTTTTGGACAAAGTCTGAAATACGCCCTAAAGTAATAAATTCTTAATGAAAATCACACCATCAGATTCAGCGTATGAGAGATCCCTTTTAAGCCCTTATCTGCAAAAATATGGAATTTCGTGTTTTTTACCGCAAGAAATACCAATGATAAATGTTTATTTGTTGTTGTTTTTTCGCTGGAGTGATCGCATCGACACAGTAGTCTTAGAATATTGGGAGAGGGCTCATTCGAACGGAAAATAAAAGTTCTAGTGCCTTTTTTAAGGGACGAAAAAGATTGAAGGGCAACTAACCTCCTTTTTTTCCCTGGAATCCTCTGATCAAAATTTTCAGATAGCCATTTTGTTCAACACAGTTGAAAAACCCCGTAACAATACTTTTGGGGGATAACATGACCCACCACAGCCCCTGGAGAAAGGTCTAAGCTATAAAATTTGCCCATTGTTTACGTATAGTATTTGTTATTGGGAAGTATGCATACATTTTTGGCTGGGGGAAACGAATTTTCTGCTGGGGGGGATTTTACACGGGGAGAATTTTCCATGGGGAGAGAAGTTTCCGGGGGTGAATTTTTTAGGGGAATTTAACACGAAGGAATTCGGCAGAATTCCTTTACGAAGTTCTTATGGCTTGCTTTTTTCTTTGCCGGCTCAATCTTACGCATAAAGAGTAAATGTTTGGAGTAAATTTTCACCAGGATTGAATTGTCCTGAGGATATATACGTGGAAGGAGGAATTTTTCCGCGGAGCCAGATTTCCAGGTATCAGTTATAAAACGATCGGAAGTTAAATAATAGAAACAAGTTTTTTTCAAATGAAAGTTTGGAGCAACACTAAAACTTAAAAGGAACAGAAATTATTACGTATATGAGGGGGTTGCCCCTCCTCAACACCTCGCTCTTTACGGTAATGTTCAGATTGTGTCCCAATTCCTTAAAAACAACTCTTGAAACACAAGAAGTGGAACAATAAGAGGCTTTTTTTGAAATTACTAAAAAACTTTAGCATAAAGAGCGAGGTGTTGAAGAAGGGGCAATCCCTCTCATATACGTTTGCTTAAAGCTTAAATGTTGTTCCTCACTTTCAGTTAAAAAACTTGCTTTTTTATTTAATTAAGAAGAAGATTATAAAGTAATACTTACTCTTATGATTGTTGTAAATATTATGCCGCGAACCTGCAAAATACGTATAACGTCTCATCAGAAAGAATTGTTTATGACTCATTTAGTTAACCCTCACGATTCTTTTCATTATCTTTCCAGTTTCGGGTCGCGTGCAAATTTGATATAAAATTCGGAATGTTTTAGAATTGTGTAAAGATTATTTACTATGGACAAAACTATGGAACTGAAATATCAATGCGAAGCGCTAAATACCCTAATCAAATGTCATCACGTTATGACACTGTTCAAACAAACTTTTTTTTATCTTTATTATCCTTATAAATTCATTATTTGTTTTTCTTTCCATTCTCAGACCAATGTTGTCTTTCCTTTTTAGAGTATTATAGCTAGACCAATTACTTTCTTTTTCTTTTTTATGTCTTCAACGTGTTGCATTCTTCCTTATTCTCTAGACGCTCGGTTCGTCTTTTTGCTTTTCCTGTTCCCCAGGCTGTGAATACCGATGCTACATGCGTGCCTACCCATAAAAAAATTTAACGTCAATAATGTTCCTCTTGGTTTATATGTTCTTCCAGATGAGGAGCATCCCAGTCCGGCTTCGTCTAATGGCTGAGATAGGAAGATGATCGTACTGTCTATATTTCTCTACAGGGCTACACACTTACAGCGGGATTGAATTCAATTTTATATACCCCCCAACACTTTCTAATAATTTCTCCTTCCCTTAGCCTTAATAGTAGTAGGCCTACTATTGTAAAACTCAAAGTTTCAGCACTACTAGTAATAGTCGAAAGTATAACAGTTCAAAATAGGGATGAAATCCTTTTAATGGACAGTGAACAGATATAAAATTTTTAATTGAATATTTTGAACACATATACAGTGTTCATCATCAGCAGTAAAATGTCCGTTCATGTAATGATCATGGATGTTCGTCATGGAAAGGCAGTGTGGTCTTCGAAGTTATCTACGTCTAGTAACAGTCATAGTTGTAGCATAAGTTTTAGTAGTAATTATAGCAGTAGTGCACACATTTTGCATTTTCTCTAGTTCAACATCCCCCCCTTAACATGTCCTCAAAGCTTCAAATAAAAACTTTCAGGTAAATATATAAATATTTATAAATTATTGAAATAAATATTTCTTTCAGGTTTTATATAAATATTTATACAACCATTTCAGTTTTTCAAATTGATGTTTTCTTAGTTTTAGGCTTAGCCACCCATATTACATGTTCTTTTTTTAACCTTTTCACTAAAAGTGGCATAAATTCTTTTCCTTTGATTAGATGACTCTGTTTAAGAGAACTAGAGGATGGACTGGAAAATCTAAGATACCAATGGATTTGATATTTAAGCCGCTATTTTTCAATTTGTTAAGGTGTTATTTCAGAGCAATCTCTGGAGGATAACGATAACCCCCCCCCTTCCTTTCGTGGAATGGCTTTATGGAATTTTCGTTTTGTCTAAAAAACAATAAGCTTGTTTTTAAATTTAATAGCATTTATGAATACTTAATTCCTGTGATCCATGGATGTAAGTAATATATACCGTCTCAGCTCTGACATTATCTGTGAAACTTAAGTTAATCTTTGAGAAACATAGCCTGTATTCAATAATAAGCAATAAACTTGCTTATTATTATAATAATTGCTTATTATTATATTATAAGCAATAATACAGGCAATAAACTTGCCTGTATTCAATAATAAGATAGTTATTTTTATTAAATGCCTAAATTTCTCACAATAGCATTCTATTTAATTAAAATCCAAAATCAGTAGTTATTTTAAAAGTATTTTCTATCTCAGTTTCACAGCGGTTCATGCTTCTTATTGACAACAACGACCAAATAGACTTACTTGTATTATCGTTTCTTGGCCTTATTCCAAAAGCATAGAAAAAACAATTCAGTATAAGTGTATGATGTAACTGTACTCACAACAGAACTAGATGTTTCCACCTTATCTGGAATCTAAAATTCAGACGTTTCGTGGGTTGATTTAACCATAAGCTTCCTGGACTCATAAGCTTCCTGGACTCATTTAGCACAGCTCCCCAAAAGACGTATATAACAGCTGTTCTATACTAACTCAGGACGTTCTAGTGCCCTGTGAATGACTTATGGATGTATCTGCGGCCCAAATTAGGGTCTATGAATGGGTTTTCAAATTGCTACCTTCACCCCAACCTGTATACCCTAAAATGTATAGCTTTGAGTTATTTAATACGATTATATTAATGCTTGTGAATTTTGGATGGCAATGTTAATAGTCATTCCTTTCTTTTTAAGTAGCCTAAAATCATTTTACGAGCCTCAGCGTCTGCTTACCGTCTCAAAGACAATAGGCCTGCTAGCGAATTTTTCAGGGGACTAACCAAAATCGAAAGCTGTTGCGAATCTGTGTTTTGAATATGAAATAATGGGATCTTACGTTCCTTTGTCGGCAAGGCTTTCCATCAAAGCGAGTAGCACCACATGAAAATCCCAAAGCTGCGTAGTTTCTCAAATGATATTTCATTTAAGCTGATTTTAGAGTTTTTCTAGCAGATAGCAGATTTTTCTAGCAGATATTTGGCAAGAATAGTTACAAATTTTTTTTTCAGGTAGAAGTAAAAAAAACTAAGCATAAATCTGCCTATTCTGATCTCCACCCAATCTACTGTGGAGTTCCTCAGGGAGCAATTTTAGGGCATCTACTTTTTTTAGTTATGGCAAATGGGTTAACAAATAATGAGTCGGATCGCTTTAAGTTCGTTGGTGATCTGTGCGTACTGTAGCTAGGTGAAAAGAGTGTTTCAAGTAAGGCAGACAGAAAAATGGCGAGATTATACCGCCAAGCTGAGGAGGGCAAAATGATCGTCAATCATGAAAAATCACCCGCATTAACGTTTTCTGATTGACAGTTCATCCCTTGCTTTACATAATGGTACAGGCATCATAGATATCAAACTCTCGGGAATATATCTCACACATGAAAGTGGAAAAAACACCTGAAGTGGGAAAAACAGACGCAGGAGAGGATCAAACGGGCAAACCTGGGTATCCTTTCTTCAAAACTCCTTGCTCTTCATCGTGTCCTAATCCCCCCCCCTTTTACGAATTTTTCTTACTTTTGTCAGACCGCTGGTAGAATATCCTTGTCCAGTTTGGCATTACGGCCTGACTTCGGACCAGAAGGACCGCCTGGAAAGGATCCAATACCGAGCTCTTCTGATAGTGTCTAAATCTCTTAAAGTCTCTTATCGCTCCCTTTTAAAACAATTTTCACTTACAACTCCTTCAACACGCCGTGATGAATTGTGTTTTGAATATGGTGTTGGTATCTTGAAAGAACCCCGGCTTCGTGAAGTCCTCCCCCCTAAGAATCTCCCTTCGCGCCAAAGGTCCTAGTGACATGTAGTTCAACCGGTACCAGCATGGTATACGCGGTACACAAGTAGTTTTGTTCCCTCGTTCGTCAAGATTTTAAATTCTGTGCCCCCTCGTCAATACTTGTATATATTTACTCTTTAATTCATTATCCTTTTTTTTTTCGTTCAACTATGTTTGACTGTTTAATTTGAATCTGTGATATTTCAAATCAATGTATAATTTTGTATGACAAGAACTGCCACTGATCGGCATGACCGTACACGAGACTTAAAAATAAAATCGTTTTATTACTATTCTTATTATCATTATTAAACGGAAGAAACAAAAGTTTTTCTAAGATTTCTGAGAAATTACTGTCGGGTTTTAGTTTTTTATTGTTTATACAATTAAATCTAAATAGTTTGGCCACACGAATTAAAAAATTTATAATGGACGAGATACAGTGATCCTTTAAGGCATCAAATCCCCTAAGGGCAAATAGGTGAGAACCAGCTTGGCTTTCGGCATAGGACTGTGTCTTGTTTACTCCTGGATAAGGAGGCCCTATCGATTGACAATGCCGATTACCAAATAGAGAATCCAACCGTCAAATTCAAGTTCTAGTCACAATCTGAACGTAGATTTTTCTTTGAATTCACAATACAGTAATTAGGTCCACAACTGTACTTCAATCGAGGATTATTGGTTTTGGTTTATCAGTTTGGTTTGGTTATTGGTTTAGTCCGTATACATTTCTGCTGCTCTACTAGATTGAATTTTCCTTAGAAATGTATAGCAGTTTCTTTCTTCTTTCTAATATAACTTTTAATATACGTTGTTACTCTCCTTGGTATGCGCCAAGGACATTAATATACATTGTTACTCTCCTTGGTATGCGCCAAGGACATATAAAGTCTGATTTCTTGGGGGGGGGGAGATAGAAGGTCAGCTGGAGTTACAAAAATTGGTAGTTACTTACTGCATCAGATTAACGAGGCTTGACTGCTAAGATCCTTGTGTCAGCACTGCAGAAAGTTGCAACAGCCGGGTTCAATATCTGGGTCCTGTATTACCAATTCGAAGTCAAACCCACAGCCCCAGAACCAGCACAGGACACGAGGGGTTAATAAATTACCACCTTTTCAACTATTCAAATATTGCACCAAAATTCAATTTCTTTCAATTTGGATCGTAAAATTTGCTTTCCTTTCTCAATCTCAAGAATATAATTCAGACCGAGTAAAAGCAGATAGAAATGCGCCAATAAAACGTCAATAAATAGAACGTTGAAAAGAGCCCACTAAAATCGCGTAAGGGTTCTGAGAAAAAATAATAATAAAGTTGCCTAAAATCACATACGAAACGATGAAAATAGAGCCCCAAAAATGTTTACTGACAGACCAAATAAAAACTAAAATTAGAAAAAAAATCACAGGCACTTGGGTCAAATCATTCTCTCAGATGTGCAAAAAAAAACAACAACAAAAAAACAAAAAAAAACAAACATGGACATTTTCATTTTAAAATCAAATAAATACTAGAAATAACGTTTCTAACGTGCTAGAGTATTTTGTTATTAAAGCTCATCACGAGCAGTTGTATACTGTCCAACGAAGCTCACCAAATCTTCTAGTGTTCTACTCCCGTCATATTCAGACATTTTTTTGCCGTCCTTGTACAGAAAAACTGTTGGATAGCCACGGATCTACAAAATAATGAAACAAGATTAGTGTAGAAAGTAATTTTACGAACCAGCTTTATGTCTAAGGGAGGGAGGGGATCCTTTATTTCTTGTAAAAACTATCCAGTAAAACTGGTTATTGAATCTCAGTTAAATATTGGGGGAGTAAAAGTCAGTGCTTTAGTTAGACCTTTCGGGTTATCGTTCCGGACCTTCTCCATCATCTATGAGGGGGGGGGTCCGTAATTTCATTATATCTGGATACCCGACGGAAAGAGTGGTAGGATATCAAGCAAACTTCGTGGGGAGTAAGAAGCAGTATACTAGTTACACTTTTTGAGATTCCAGACCTTACAAAATTAATAATAGTAACTGAGATATAAAAGTAACCTTCCCTGGCCTATGGTGGTACTTCATATAATTTAGCTTACAGTAACATACAGCGCCTTTCAGAAAGTGGCAAGGTTCGATCTTTAGTAAAATACATTGTCAAAAAATAAAATTATATGAAAGGCTGAAAAAATACATGATCATTTGAATTAAAACTAAAGATTAAAAAAAAAACTTTGAACAACAAAACTACCTGGAAAGAGGTGACGTTGCGTTCACTTTAATCCTAACATAGAGATCAACTGCCAGGACTTAAGAGATTAAGAATGCGCCGAGGTGGTGACAAATCATAATTGAGTACCATCACGAAACTGTTGATACGGTTCAAAATCTTCCATTTTCGAACCATCACAAATAGAATCGAATCAGGAGCTCAAGAGTTAAAGTTAATCCTTACAGCAAATTAAATAAAAAAAACAAGTTTTTTTAACTGAAAGTAAGGAACGATATTAAAACTTAAAACGAACAGAAATTACTCGGTATATGAAAGGGGCTGTTCCCTTCTCAACGTTTGAACTCTAAACAGCGTTTAGCGTTCAACGTTTGAACGCTAAAGTTTGACTCTTTCTCTCAACTATACTTTTTAAAACAGTAAAAAAAAAATTAGCGTAAAGAGCGGGGCGTTAAGGAGAGAACAGCCCCTTTCATATACGGAGTAATTTCTGTTCGTTTTAAGTTTTAATGTCGCTCCTTACTTTCAGTTAAAAAACATATTTTTTTTATTTAATTTCTGAATGCTTTTGAATTAATGCATGTTTTGATTTTGGCTCTCCGCACATGAATAATTAAAACAAAATTTGCATATTAATTTATTTTAATGGCTAAATGGCTTTCTCATAGTTTTGATCAGATGATTTTGAGAAAAAAAGAGCGGGGGAGTAGGCCTAGTTACCCTCCAATTTCTTGGTTATCTAAAAAGGCAACTAGAACTTTTAATTTTTTACGAACATTTTTATTAGTAAAAATATACATAACTTACGAATTAGCTTTCGTAACGAACTTCTATATACGTATGTTTTTATTACGTATATGAGGGAGTTTACCCCCTCGTCAATACCTCGCTTTTTACACTAAACCTTAAATTTTGTCCCAATTCCATAAGTATGACCCCTGAATCACAAAGGCCGTAGAAAAATAGTTCAAATTAATAAAATTACTTTAGCATAAAGAGCAAGGTATTAGGAGGAGGTGAACCCATGTGTAATAATTTCTGTTCGTTTTAAGTTTTAATGCTGCTCTTTACTTTCAGTAGAAAAAACTTTTTCCTATTTATTTTTTCATTGTTCTTTAAAAAATGCTAAATATCCTGCGCCCCCTTCATGAAAAATTTCTTCCCCCATGACAAATTCCTCCATGGAAAGTTCCCCCGCATAACACCTTCCCTCAACCCCTCCCCCAACCAAAAAATCCCCTGAAAGCGCCTGTACACTTCCCAATAACCATTACTATGTGTAAACACTGGTCAAAGTTTGTCACTTGCAGCCCCTCCCACGGGGACTGAGAGGGAGTAAGTCGTCCCCAAAGATATAGTTATTAAGTTTTTCGACTATTCTGAATAAAATAGCCATCTCGAATTTTGATCCGGGGACTTTGGGAAATAAATGAGCGTGGGAGGGGGCCTAGATGCCCTCCAATCTCCAATTTTTTCACTTAAATAGGGCACTAGAACTCTTAATGTCCGTTAGGATGAGCCCTCACACGACATTCTAGGACCACTGGGTTGATACGATCACCCCTGAAAAAAAAAAATAAAAAAATCCACATTTTTGTAGATAGGAGCTTGAAACTCCTATTGAATCTGATGGTTTGATTTTCGTTAAGATTCTATGACTTTTAAGGTGGTGTTTCACCCTATTTTCTAAAATAAGGCAAATTTTTCTCAGGCTCTCAACTTTTGATGGGTAAGTCTAAACTTAATAAAACTTATATATCTAAAATCAGCATTAAAATGCAATTATTTTGATGTAACTATTGTTATAGAAATTCCATTTTTAAGAGTTTCGGTTACTATTGAGCCGGGTCGCTCCTTACTACAGTTCGTTACCACGAACTGTTTGATCAAACAACAAATACATTTTTAGCGTTTTGATTGAAATGCGTAAAATAAGGGATATCTAAAGATATCTGATTCCTAGAGGTTGGATAAATCATACATTGCGGATACTTTTTTTTTAATTATCAGACTTTAGTTCTACATCAGTAAAAAGGATGACGTTCATGGCCAGGCAACAATTCAAAAGGATGATGCATGAATTACAGAGAGTGTCTTGTCACAAGACAACAAAAAAAGCTTATATGGATACAGCCGAACTGTTTTAGAAGGGGTCGGAATTCAGATCAATTTCATAACATTTTTGAAGGGGGGGGGGGACCAGCATTAAGAAAAAATCCCCTTAATGCTGACATGACAATGACAATAATATGATATGGCATAGATGACGATAATATGCAAAATCGGTATTTCAAGTCAGAAGGGAAAACGTTAACATTAAAAGAAGATTAAAATCTTATGAGTCTGATTGATGACATTAAATAGATCATTCATTAGGGAGTTTATTTGTCCATGTGAGGGTTACCTTTTGTGCACTGGTTTTTATCTGTTACATCCAACAATTAAGAGATTTGTTCGCTGTTGGGGTATATTATTTGTAATTGAAGAATGTTTTAATGACTTTAATAATTTATAAAATTTAAAATAATGCATATCTTACTGTTGAATTATTTTGAAATAAAGGCCAAAAACTGAGTGAGTGGTTGACAAAATATAAAGAATGCCAGCCACGAATAACAACGTTAAAAGAAGAATATAATCACAGAACGAAGTAGAATTACGAAAGTAGAATTATCTTTCATAAGGAATAAGAAAGGAAATGAAAAGCGTGCGAGGACCAATTCCCGAGCAAAAGATGTAAAACGTCATGTTTACACGCAAGTAAAGGCCAGAGACCAAGCAAGTGGAGAAAGTATACAAGGCAAGCATACTAAAATTCCTTCGAAGCAGGTCATTTTTGTTAATTATACTATGTTTATATGAATTATTTTGCACATTTTATAATAGAAAAATACAGAAATAGTATATGAAAGGGGAAGTATAGAAAAAAAATAAAGAGAAGTATGGTATATAAAGGGGAAGTATAGAATTTGTTAAAGCATACCAAAATTCCTTCGAAGCAGGTCATTTTGTTAATTATATTATGTTTTATATGAATTATCTTGCATATGGTATAATATAAAAATTCAGAAATAGTATATAAAAGGGGAAGTAAATGTTGTATAGAACCTTACCTCTTGCTGTGTACACAATTTTCTGTTATCTTCCTTAGTGCAGTCAACTTTGGCAATTTTAACAGAAGTATTTCCAATATACTTTTTGCCAAGTTCTTCCCATACTGGAGCTAAATTCTTACAATGACCACACCAGGGTGCAAAGAATTTGACAAAAGTGACTCCCGAGCTTATACCATTTTCGAAGTTGCCCTCCACTAATTCAACAACAACATCTACAGTCGGTTCAGGAATACGATCTTCTTCAGATGGCTCTTCCTTCTTGGCCGCCATCTTTGTTACGTACTCCTTCAAGCTGTCTAAACTTCTACTTCCCTGATATTTCTCAACCTGAAAGTAGGAAAAACAATGCTTAAATTTTCGTTCACCTAATGGTTAGTAGTAAATCAATCAAGTGAAATCCAGAAGAATAAAGACTAAGATAAAAAAAAATGCATATTTAGATTTTTCATCTGAATTTACAGCACAAAGAAAAAATCAAATGAAATTATCAAATAAGACATACAAGAAAATAACACAAAAAGATGAATAGCCATACGTATAAAGAGAAATAGAGAGAAAAAAACAGAAGGGGATTATTCCTAGAATTATTTTCATCTGCTGCCTATTTAAGTAACACATTACATTTTAATGAACAAAATGGGGAGCATCCTCTTCTTCCACCTCTATTAACCCCCCCCCAAACGTCCCAGTTTTTCAGCAACCCTAGAAACTGGGAATAATGACGAACTGCGCATAAATTTGCCTAAAATAATATTCTGAAAACCTGAATAAAATATCTCGTATTTCTTATTGCGCCCATTGTCTTAATTAAAAGTTTCGTCGATTATTGTATGCTTCTATATTCCTCATCTATTTCTATAAAAGGACGAGTTGGGATAAAATTTTATGACATTTTATTAGGTGGCACTACACATCAGGTAGCACATAAGTTATATTCTCTGTTTAGCATAGATAAGACACTTACTTCTATAAAAAGACCATGAGGAGTGGAATTTTATGACTGGGTACTATGGCGTGATATTACACATGGAGTAGCACAAAACTTTCAATCCCCATTAGGATTAGATATTCACGACAGTAAAGGGCCCGAGCGAAGCAAGGGAAATTTACGATCTTGTCCGGGCGAAGTGAGGTCCGCAAAACTGGATATGACGTCAAAAATTCAGAAACCGAGTATTATGTTTAGAATTCACTTATATTCTTTTTTTAAATGGAATACGCTCTTGAAGGAATGTTTATGTTATTTTATTTTATTCAGAATTTCTACTTATTAATTATGACTTGGTTATCTTGGACTTGGCAATCATATTCCCCCCTCATTCAAGTTGTTGTAGTGTCAATAAAGAATGGAGTCCATCCTTTTTTTTTGGATTCTTCTTCTATTATTAAAATTGTCTTACTGTTTTATGTTATTTTTATATTATTATTTTAGTGTATTACGTTATTTCTACAACTATTTTATATGTTATTTTAAGTTTTATTGGCAACTTCCGCTTTTTTTTATGTCAAATCTAGAAAACCACATCTACTAAGTACATACAATTTTCAACCATTTTTATGTATTTTGTCCCTTATTTTTTTTCTAATACTTAGTTTTTCTTCTTCTTCTTTAAAGCAGAGACAAAATGTGGCCAAGACACGATAAAATATTCGTGATTTGTAATTTGGACAAGTTATTCCTTGGCCTTATCTTATACCGGAATTGAACCAACGCTGTTGCCTCCTCTAGTTCAGCCAGGAGCGCTGAAAACCCAAAACAATTTGAAGAAAGAAATACATGCTAGAGAAATCAATTAAAAAAAGAGGGCAAAAACACACAAAGAGCACTACTACAGCTACTAACAATCCAAAGACACTAAAAGGCTGCACATATGGTCAATAGTGAAGTGTTTACACCAAATACATCCAGGTATTTTTCTTAAGCTTCGGGTGTCGTGAAAAAAAGGAAATAAATTTTTTTTTATAAAACTGTTTTAAACCATATATTAAACAAAAAGTAGACATCGAATGAGAAAACGTTTTGATATAGTGTTTTTCTTCACCAGAAGAAAAAAATCTAATGAAACAAGAACTTATTTCTTGTTATTTTTTATTTGTGGCAAATCCAAACCACTATCAAAACGCATCCAACAAGGATTTCCAAACCCCCAAGCTAGACAGGAGAGACATAAGACTTTAACAGACAGATGGCACTGACTGAACAATAGCTACTATCTTTTACTGTTAATGATGCATAGATTTATTCTCCATATAACTATACAATAATAATACTACAATCTACAAATCTACGATCTATAAATTCTACAATCTACAAATCTACAAAACCCCAAAAAGGCTCCAAATCCTACAATCTACAAATCCTACAAAACCCCAAATCTTACAATCTACAATTTACAAATCTACAAACCCCAAAAAGGCTCCATGGCCTGTAGGAGGGGGATTTTGAAACAAATCTCATAATATTAAACATTTATACATTTAACATGTAAAGCATTTGCTTAATATAAATAGAGATTAAAAATAATTAAACATAAGTAAAGAGAATATTTGAAATAAGCTGTATCAAATTGTAATTAATCACAACATTAATAACTATAATAATAATAATAAAAAAAAATTTAAAAAAACTGTGGTCAGTTAATTGAATGATTGAGCTCCTCCCAAAATGGAAGAAATACCAGAGAGGACAACTGAGAAGAGAATTAATACTTTCAAAATAGACATCAAGCCAATTGGAGGCCTTCACCAGTGTTGCCATAGTTGAAACCCAGGCTACCAAGAAATAGTCAACCCCGTTGCCCAATACCATGCAACACTGAATTTTCCCATCCACTCCGTCCCCACGTCGCAGAGTGCTGCTTCTAGGCCCAAAAACTCCGTTTACGATATTTTTACGCATGCCTAGGTTGACGAACTTACCATTTTCCCGTCTTTGAACCAAAGAAGAGTTGGGTATCCTTTGACAGAGTGTTCCTGGCACAGACTTTTCGATTGAGTGCAATCAACCTTGGCAATGGTAATTCTATTCTCATGTTCCAAAGATTTACCCAACTGTTCCCATGTGGGTGCCAAACTCTAAAATACAAAAAAAAAATACGTTAAAGAAGGTAAAAGTATAAGAAGGTAAAAAACCTAAAACTAATGCCTAAAACACGAGCATGAGTTGATTTCAAACGTTACTTGAAATACCGATTTAGGGTCTCGATTGTTTTTTGGTCAGTGTGAAGACAACTATTTTGCAGTGGTTCGGAAACGGATGTATTTAATTGGTTTTGGGCTACCACAAAACAATCATTGAGCACCGGTAAAAGAAGGCAAAAAAAGAAGGCAAAAAAAGATAGCAAGAAGGTAAAAAGTTATGGTTCAGACAAGGACAACCATTACAACAAAACTGAACATGTTTTATAATTTATAATAAATAAATATTTTCTTTTTATAGAAACAGAATGTTACTTGATGTTTATACAAATATAATATAAGACAATATACCGGTTACTGACATCCAGAGACATGATTTTGATTTTAAATAAATATAATCTGACTTACAGTTTGAAAATTAAAACAGAATATACCATAGTAGATGCCCACACTGGAGATTTTGAGAACGCACAATTTCTATGTAAACAGAATCGTCATCTGATTTTTAATTGCTCAAAAGTATATTGGTCGTAAGCCACTCCCCGCCCCTCGAGATACTGCCGGTGTACATTCTACGCCACCTTAAATGACTTGCACACCTTTTTCTCTTTTTTTAAAAAAATAAAATTAACCATAGTAAAGTGCAATAAAAAAATATTGTAAATTTCTGTTTGAGTAGGATAAGATTAACAGAATTGTTATTTTATGAGTGTTAAAATATGACTTTAGTGTTTTATTTACAGCTTGCCAAGTGAATACTCTTAATATCTTTGATCCCAGTTGATATATCATTTTTCTCGAGGGGGCGGGGGAAGTGGAGGGGTGATTTTCGTTTTCTTTCTTTTGGGGAAGGGAGGGGAAATATGTACTTTTATCGCCCCTTTCCTGTAGAATACCTCTGACGTACCTTTTTTCTTGTATATATGAAGAGAGCATATAAATTGTCATTATTATTAATATAGAAACTATTATTAATTACTACAAATTATTATTAATATAGAAGCACTCATGCCTTTATGCAGTATCCCGTTTTCGATCCTTTTGAAACCAGTCTGGTAAAACTCTTGATTTTCTTTTGAGTAGTGACACTTCAAGTTAGCATAATTTCTGTGTCTATTAATATGATTATATGGGTTTGATTATTCTCAATGGCGCCAAATTATTATCATCATTAATTTTTACATCAGCAGATATTGATGGTTTTTTCTTCTTAAGAAGTGTTTTTTCTCTAATTTACTCCTCTAGCGCATTTGCTTTTGTATGTGCAGATGGAACCCATAATTTTTTCTCATTATTCTGAAAATATTTGCTATATATAAAAATATTTTAATATAACTTTTAAGCGTCACAAAAAAGATGCAGGATTTGCCAACCACTGCCAAACGCGCATAACCCCAAAAAAGTGCCAATAATTCGTCGAGAACTGATCACAAAATAACACCAATAAGATATTGCAGATTAAATCGTAGCCCGCTGGTATTAGATACCTCACAGAAACGTGATATAGGCCAGAAAAGACAGGTATTAGAAAATAAAATATTTTAAATAAAATAATAAGTGAACATTAAAAGGTCAATATTTTAAATAAATATTAAAAATAAACTAAGAAATAAATATTAAATAAACATTAAAAAATTAATATTTTAAATAAATATTAAAAATAAAATAAAATATTTTCTAATAGTCACCAGCCCCGAACCCATTACAAATTGAAATACTTTTTTTTTAACTGGGGTCCTGGTGTCCATTATGGTGGGATTAGATAACATTTACAAAACTAAGCATCCGATTATTCAAGTAAACTTTTAAGTACCAAGGACATCAAAATAATAAAAAATATTTTTCCCCTGGACCCATCTTAGGTCTATTCATCCCTAGAAATGCCTTTCTAAGATTCTCTAGGTCTATTCATCCCAATAAACCATGCTTTCTAAGATGTTTTTCTTTTGGTTGTTGCTAAACAATTAACTTTAAAGTACCGAGGACATCAAGATAAAAACATTTTTGCGAAATGGACCCATCTCAGGGTCCTTTCACTCTTAAAAACCGGGCTTTTCCAAGATATTTTTTTCCCTGAGGCAAAACTACGAGGAGCAGTGACAAAGTTCTGTCAATGTTGCCACGTTTTATATTAATATACAAATAAATTAGCAAAACTAACTAGTCAAAATTGAAAACGTTTTTTTCACAATTCAAACAAAACAATCATTGATTCCCAAAGACAATGACACCTTCAAAGGAAAACTACATTTTCTTTAGCTCTTTGGAACTATATATTTTTAGCTTATATTTTGCGATTTTCCACCCATGCTTATTTTTTTCATTTGTCGCCCAATATTACCAACAACCATATAACTCCATATGGACATCTTTTTCATTAAAAAACGATTTCTCGATTTTTACTAATTTTTAAATACACAAATGGTTGTGCAAGTTTCCACCGAACCATTTAAATATTTATATTTCATTTTCACTATCTTTGGTGCTCCAAATTTTCATAGACAAACCCCCATGAACATTTGGCGTCAGGGAGGGGGTGTATATACCCAGACCATCCAATCCCTTTGATTTCTTGTCATACACACACAGTACAAGATAATACAATTACACGAGTTTGCTGAATAGGGCGATATTATATAGAAAAATTAGTATTAGATTATATTAAAAATAAATTTGAGATTATATAGAAAAATTAATTAAAAATTAAGTTACAGATGCCTGCAATTTGCTTCCAAGGTTACAGTTACACTGCCTTCTAAAGTAAATAAATGTCAATATTTTTCAATTTTCCCTGAGGGTCGTCCCCCCTCTCCTCCACTCTATATGAAAATATGTTATTAGATTAATAAGTTTTCTCGTTTTAGTTTATCTAATCTCTCATAATTCATTCCAAATATTTAGGTCAAAAGCCATCAGTTTTCAAAAACGACACAATAAAATAATTTTAGTCATTTTTCCTCGAAGAACACCAGCTAGCAATAAAATACTAAGATATGATTGGAATTTCACCAGATTTGAGCCTGGATATAAAAAAAGGACTTACAAAAGAAAATAAAACTTGAGATTATAGCACCTGAAGACACAAGAAATATGATACAATTTTTGTATCTTTAAATTAGGGCAAACTCACTATTTTTTTTAAAATTTGTTTCTACAAGTATGCAACCTATTTCTTGCAATTACTCCAGTAGTAGAAACTCGCATGTAAAATAAATTCATTTTTTGCGCTCCATTTAACGTCAAGTGGGTTGGTGCGCTGGATTCGGAATCCTTTGTCTGAGAGGACGCGGGTTCGAATCCCAGTGTAACCAATTCTTCAGTTTGGGACGAGGGTCAGTGACGTGACTCTGTAAGCTTAGCCAGAGTCAACCCAGCTCTAAATGGGTACCTGGAGAAACCTGGGGAAGGTAAACAGGAAGGGTGTGCGAAAGCACAGGATGGCTGGCCCCACCCCCCATTACCCTTCCTGGCTGAAGGGCCAAGAAACGGAGATCAGCACCACCGGTACGGACTGTAAAGTCTAATGCCGTATCCTTTACCTTTTTTTTTATTTAACGTCAATTCAAATTACTTGGGAAATGTCCAACCGGCACAAAGGATCGTTGGGACGACTGGGTACGAACAGAAATTACTCCGTATATGAAAGGGGCTTTTCCTCCTCGACATCCCGCTCCTTGCGCTAAAGTTTGACTCTTTCTCTTAACTCTACTTCTTAAAACAGTAAAAAACTTTAGCGTAAAGAGCGGGGCGTTGAGGAGGAAAAGCCCTTTTCATATACAGAGTAATTTCTGTTCGTTTTAAGTTTTAATGTCGCTCCTTACTTTCATTTAAAAACTTGTTTTTTTATTTAATTTCTGGACGTTTTTTAATCAATGCATGTTTTGATCTTGGCTCTCCGCACATAAATAATTAAAACGAAACTTTTTTTTGACTAAATGGCTTTCTCATAGTTCTAATCGGAAGATTTTGAGAAAAAAGGAGAGAGGGAGGAAGCCAAGATGCCCTCAAATTTTTTGATTACTAAAAAACGCAACTAGAACTTCTAATTTTTTTACGAACATTTTCATTAGTAAAAAATAGACCTAATTTTTTTTACGAACTCCGTAACTTACGAATTAACTTACGTAACGAACTTCTATATTCGTATGTTTTTATTGCGTATATGAGGGAGTTCAACCCTCGCCGATACCTCGCTCTTTACACTAAAGCTTAAATTCTGTCCCAATTCCTTAAGAATGGCCCTTGAATCACAAAGGCCGTATAATAAATAGTTGAAATTACTAAAAATACTTTAGCGTAAAGAGCGAGGTATTACGAGGAGGTAAACCCCTCATATGCGTAATAATTTCTGCTCGTTTTAAGTTTTAATTCTGATCCTCACTTTCAGTAGAAAAAAAAACTTTTCATATTTATTTTTTTATTGTTTTTTTTTATAATGCTAAAAAATCCTGCGCCCCCTTCATTGAAGTCTCTTCCCCCATGAGAAGTTTTTCCATGGAAAGATCCTCCCACATACCCCCCCCACCTCAACTATCCCTCCCAAACAAAAAATCCCCCTGAAAACGTCCGTACGCTTCCCAATAACCATTACTATATGTAAACACAGGTCAAAGTTTGTAACTTGCAACCCCTCCCACGGGGACTGCGGCGGAGTAAGTCATCCCCAAAGACATAGTTATTGATCTTTTCGACTATGGTGAATAAAATGGCTATCTCAGAATTTTGATCCGGTGACTTTGGGGAAAAATGAGCGTGGGAGGGGGCCTATGTGCCCTCCAATTTTTTGGTCACTAGAACTTTTAATTTTCGTTAGAATGAGCCCTCTAGCAACATTCTAGGACCATTGGGTCGATACCATCACCCCTGGAAAAAAACAACAACAAAAAAACAAATAAACACGCATCCGTGATTTGTCTTCTGGCAAAAAATGCGAAATTCCACATTTTTGTAGATAGGAGCTTGATAAGGCTCATCAACTTCTACAAAAAGGTTCTCTGATACGCTGAATCTGATGGTGTGATTTTCGTTAAGATTGTATGACTTTTAGGGGGTGTTTTCCCCTATTTTCTAAAATGAGGCAAATTTTCTCAGGCTCGTAACTTTTGATAGGTAAGACTAATCTTGATGAAAGTTATATATTTAAAATCAACATTAAAATGCAATTTTTTTATGTAGCTATTGGTATCAAAATTCCATTTTTTAGAGTTTCGGTTACTACTGGGCCGGGTCGCTCCTTACTACAGTTCGTTACCACGAACTGTTTGATAGATCAGTGTGTTTTAAAAGTCCAAGGGTTATATGCACACAAATATTTTTAAGAAAAAAGGAAATCACTATCAGAACAAAATTGTAAAACAAACTAGGACAGAATTCAAACCAGAAAAATGCCTAAAATGCTAAAAGAATAAAAAGAGGACGTGTGACACAAATTGACAAGAGACGAAATTTTGCCAAGCGAAAATGATTAAGCAACAATTTTGTCTGTAGTTCTTATCGATAGGAAAACTCTATGAATTCTTCCTATGATACTATGATAAATAATCTTTTGAATACTTATTCTAAAAAATTTCAATTATAAATTTTTATTAAAAAAGCTCTGATTTAAAAAAAAATCATGTCAGCCAGAAAAACGAATTTTTGAGCTTTTATTCAAAACAGAAACAAATCTAGAATTCATTCAGATAAAATGCATGTTTTTTTTTTCGCCAGGCGACGGGAGATTCTTAAAGCAAAATTCTACTCTTATCAGAGTCGGGCTTTCTCCTCTTATCAGAGGAGAAATCCCAAGTGTGAGCTGACCCACGTTCTGTTAGGCCCTTCAAAACATTTTAGGGCGCATTTCCTCACCTCTATGTGCATGTATATGATTAATCATAAATAAATCGTAAAATATTAGCATGAAAGACTTTCAATGAATGTTTTAATACTTACCTGACAGTGACCACACCACGGGGCAAAAAACTTAATGAAAAACATTCCTTCAGCTGTCTTGGCATTAAAATTTTCAGAGTTCAATTCCAAAACAGCAGCATTCTCTTCATCTTTAGTGGCTTCTTGTGGTGATTCTTCTGCTACTTCCACCTATAATTTAGGCAAAAATATATAAACATTATTTCTTTTTCAATGGCCCATAATGTTTCTTATCAGTTCAAATAATATATGACGACTATAATTTACAAGAGCTAAGGACTCATATGGCACTTGTGACGAGGTCGGAAGAGCCAAGAGCTCATATGACATGAGCTCTAGCAAAATTCTAAGAATCCTTCAGCCCCCCAGATGGTCAAATCAGGGAAAACGACTTTATCAAGTCAATTTGTGCAGCTCCTGACAAACCTACCAATTTTCATCGTCCTAGCACGTCCTAGACTTCCCCCAGTGTCACCAGATCTAGTCGGGATTTGAAATAAGGGCTCTGAGACATGATTTCCTTCTAAATATCAAATTTCATCAAGATCTGGTCACCTGTTCTTAAGTTAAAAATCCCTCAATTTTTCTAATTTTTCCGAATTAACACCCCCTCCCAACTCCCCCAGAGAAAGCGGATCCCTTCCAATTATGTCAATCACGTATCTAGAACTTGTGCTTGTTCTTCCCATCAAGTTTCGTCCCGATCTCTCCACTCTAAGCATTTTCCAAGATTTCCGGTTTCCAAGATTTCTGTTTCCACCCTCCGACCCCCTATGTCTCCGGATCCGATTCGAATTGAAAATGGAGCATCTGAGACATAAGATGTTTCTATATATCAAGTTTATTAAGATCCGATCATCCATTCGTAAGATAAAGATACCTCAATTTTCACGTTTTCCGGTTACCCCCTCAAAATCCCCCCCATGTCACCAGATCTGTTCGTGATTTAAATGTGAGCTCTGAATAATAAGATCCTTCGAAATATCAAATTTCATTAAGATATGATTACCCGTTCGTAAGTTACAAATATCTCATTTTTCTATTTTTTCGAATGACCCCCCCCCCCCCCCCGCGACTCCCCCAAAGAGAGCGGATCCGGTCCAATTATATCAGTCACGTATCTTGGACTTGTGCTTATTCTTCCCACTAAGTTTCATCCTGATCTTTCCACTCTAAGCCTTTTCCAAGATTTCAGCTCCCCCCCCCAACTCCCCCCAATGACACTGGATCCGGTCGGAATTTGAAATAAGAGATCTAAGTTACGAGGTTCTTCTAAATATGAAATTTCATTAAGATCCGATCACTCGTTCGTAAGTTAAAAATACCTCATTTTTTCTAATTTTTCAGAATTAACCCTCCCCCCAACTCCCCCAAAGAGAGCGGATCCGTTCCGGTTATGTCAATCACGTATCTATGACTTGTGCTTAGTTTTCCCACCAAGTTTCATTCCGATCCCTCTACTCTAAGCGTTTTCCAAGATTTTAGGTTTCCCCCACCGAATTCCCCCAATGTCACCGGATCCGGTAGGGATTTAAAACAAGAGCTCTCTGAAACACGATATCCTTCTAAATATCAAATTTCATTAAGATCCGATCACCGTTCGTAAGTTAAAATTACCTCATTTTTTCGAATTTTTCCAAATTAGCCGTCCCCGCAACCCCCTCCCCCCAGATGGTCGAATCGGGGAAGACTATTTCTAATTTAATATGGTCTGGTCCCTGATACACTTCCCAAATTTCATTGTCCTAGCTTATCTGGAAGTGCCTAAACTAGCAAAACCGGGACCGACATAAAAACGAATAAATGATAAATACAAGAAAAGAAAGAAGACATTGAAAACAAACAAATGAGCTAGATTCAAACTTAAGATAGTTTAACTAGGTATTAATTAACCCAAAAATGTTTGCTGGTACAGGCACGTACGCCTAATTTTTTTTTTATTGCGGGGGGGAGGGCAATTAAAACTTCTTTCATTTGGCAATTATAATAAAACGTTCCCATAAATTTGAAAGATGAAAATAAATGGAAGAAAACTAAGATGAATCTATTGTGCTTGCACAAAAGACATTAATATTAAAATAACATAAAGTTTCCTTATATTCTTTATTTCATTGAACAATCTTCTATGTTGCAACTTTTCGCACTACTGCCAGATTTTTTTTGGATTGTGTTTTCCCAAACGGTGAAAATCATTTGCCAAAATTAGCTAGATTTTTCTTCATCTTAAGAAGCCAGATTCAGCTTCTTCTTTGGTTTTAGTTAAAAGTTTTTTAATAAAAGTATTTACTCTTTTTATTTTATTTGCTGAGGTCTGTTTAAATATGGGGAAAGTGTACCTTTTTGTAAAACTGGAAATGATCCTTATATACGTGAAAGTAAGGAGAAAATAAGCTTTTTTCTAAACCTGGAATTTTGTCGTTTTCACAGTTCAATTGGGACTTACCCGAGGGTATAAAAAACACATAAACAATAATTTGCATGATTCCTAATTTGCCCAAGTGAAGTACAGTTGAATAACTCAACAAGTCCCCTTTGTACTCCTTTGGTTGGGGGCGTATGGTGCTGTAAACAATGTAAAAATTCATTGTTTATTAATTTTATTCAATGTTTGCATCTAGGTTAGCTTTGTTCAAAAAAAAAATAATCCGAAGACACCTTTTTTTTCCGATAGGAAACACAAAATTATATTTCCTTAAAATCCTTTGCTTTGTCCCTCTATTTTCCCTCAGTATTTTAAGAGGCCTATCTACATATCTGACGCCATTTTCAAGGCTAGACAATTTTTCGTCCTCAAACAAAAAAAAAAATTTCATTAAAAGAATTTTATAATTTTTAATTTTGTTTAACGTGTAACGTTAACGTTACACGTGTTTAATTTTGTATTAATAACGTGTTTAATAACGTTACCTTATTTAATTTTGTGTAACGTGAAAGTAAATTATTCCACAAAAATGCCGGTATGAAATAAGGCCAAACCAAATTATCAGGAAAATATTCTGCATGTATCAATCGATTACGTCAATATTTATGTATTATTGGTGGGTTTAAATAAAATATTTATTTATAAAATATGTGCGTTAGTTGATTGTGTGAAGCAGAATTCTACATTATACCAATATGAAAGAAATGAGACAACACCAATTCATCAGAAGACTAACCTACTTGTATCAATGGATTTACCCTAAAATATGACGTAAAGAAGGCATCTTTAACACATTTTTGGTAAATCTTAAATGATTTTGTGTAAGTCTAGTGAATTATTTCAACATGATTACGGAGCCATTACTGTATTTATATAACCTGAATACAGTGGTAGGCTGAATTTCCATTTTAAGTCCAAAAAACTCTGAAAGCAGTATTAAAATATACATACATACATATATATATATATATATATCTATATATATATATATATATATATATATATATATATATATATATATACTATATATATACATATATATATATATATATAGTGGCAACATCAAGTAAAAACAAAAGATAAGAAGCGAAAACTCCTACGGACACAGAAAAAAATACAGATAAAAACACAGGCTGCGATGTTAAATGCAAAATAATCAAATAAGATGTTTCTGAGCATTAAGAGTGGAAGGATAAAACAGAAAAGCCTCGTCCTCCAAAACCTATGTTTTTTAATGCAATAATCAGACTTTCATTGGTATGACATATTTTCCAGATTTTTTAAAGTCACCCAGAAACGGTTTCCCTCACTCAAGACTAGATCTAAGTTGTGATATACATCTGACAGTCTTGAGTGAGTGAAAACGATTTCTGGGTGTAACAAAAAAAAAGAGAAAGAAAGAAGACTTGTGACACCAATTTACAAGAGACGAAGAATTTTGTCAGGCGAAAACGACTAAATATATATATATATATATATATATATATATATATATATATATATATATATATATATATATATATATATATATATATATATATATATATATATATATATATATATATATATATATATATATATATATATATATATATATACTAATCCTGCTTTCAGAGTTTTTTAGATTCAAAATGGGAATTCAGCCTATCAGGACGTACACATTTATTTGGTTGATTAAATCTTGTCTTTGATTGTAATTACAAACAGTTAGAGCAAACTCTTCACTTTGTCTCTTTGTCCTAGCATTGTATTCAAACCATGTTTCATCACCAATGATCACGATACTAAAGAAATGTTGGTTGTTAGCGATTCTGTCCAGAAGACAAAGACTCTTGTTTTGTTTTGCATGTCCTTCTGCTCAATTGTGGGATTTTTACGGTGCCATTTTGGCACAGACTTTTCGCAACTGCAAATTTTCATTCAGAATCTGATGAACGGTAAAAATGTTCCAATTTAATTTTTCACTCAACATTCGTAATGTTAAATGTTGGTCTCATCTCACACGAGTATTCACACGTTTGATGTTTTTCAAAGCTGAAAGCCTCTCTTCAAAATTCAATGGACAAAACATTGCTCCAAATTCCTTTGTTCTGTTTTGCATGACGTAAGAAGAAATCACAGCTCGACTTATCAGTCTCAAGAATCTCGTTATTAAGGGACGGAGTAGAAACTCAAACTGAGTTGTGAGAGGATTCTGATACATATGCTGCCTCAAGGAAAATAGTGGAGGGTTGCCTGCAGTATTGCCATCTCTTATTACTATTCTGCCGAACCTAAATACGTATGGCATAATTCTTGAGTTAGAAAAAAGTATTTCTGGGTGCTAAAAAAAAAAAAAAAAAAAAAAAAAAAAAAAAAAAAAAAAAAAAAAAAAAAAAAAAAAAAAAAGGTTTTTGGAGTGGATCCAAAAACATAGGTTTGATCCAAAAACATAGGTTTGATCCAAAAACATAGGTCTTTTTTTATCACTCCTCCTTAGTTGCTCTAGCTGTTTTTAATTACGATCATAATTCCGACTAGGCTGACAGTGCTATTACAAGTGTATTAAACAAAATGTATTTGTAACACCCTGATGGACAGAATTCGTATTTTGAATCTAAAATACTAAAAGAAGAATTTTAAAAAAATGGCAATGTCAAGTAAAGCAAAAACGATATGAAACGAAAACTCCTACAGACACTGAAAAGGCAAGAAAAAACAGACTACCAAATTATAAGGATAACAAGGTAACAAATTATAAGGAAAACAATTAAAGGTAACAAGGTCAAATATGATAAAAACCTGCATATAAAAAAATAATATAAAAAGTCATAAAAAAGAAAGGCGGGAAAAACGATAGGTTTATCTGCGAATCAATATTGTCACTGAATGTCTGTTTTATGAGGTGCTCTATTAAGGCACTTGCATTAAAAAGGCTGTACACTTAGAAAGCTCTTACAAAGAATGGGCCCGATTGTCCCAATAGTGCATTAGTGACTGAAGGACATTCCTCAACTAATCTTTTGTATCGACATCAAATCAAATGCCAAAAATCTAAGTTTTTTTTTTAAATTTCAATTATCTGGAAGGTTTGGACATGCTTGGAATACCTTGAAAAGGTCAGACTTGCTTAAGTAAGTGTTTCATCTGGAGTAGCACTAATGCCACAAGTTTTTCTGTTTGCAGGATTGGATTCATCTATTGAAAGATTAACGCTTCCAGTCGCAGGAGCGTCAACTGAAAAATCAGGGTGGCAATTGCCCTCTCCCTCCGATATTTTGAGAAATAAAAAAAGTAAATAAAAAAACACAGAGGCAGTACACAGAGGCAGAGGCATTAAATTGAGCCAATATTCGATAAAATGGCTGAAGCGATTGTTTTTGGCCTCAGGCGGCTTGGTTCTACGGTGAGTTGTTGATAGTAGTAATGACTAAAGGACATTGTAATGCCGGGGACATTGCAAGAAATAGGTTGTCTACATTTTCAAAAAGAAGAGATTAAAGTTTTTTAACTTAATGCCTCTGCTTAATGATTTT
Source organism: Artemia franciscana (assembly GCF_032884065.1). Lineage (NCBI taxonomy): Eukaryota > Metazoa > Arthropoda > Branchiopoda > Anostraca > Artemiidae > Artemia > Artemia franciscana. The sequence goes on along the minus strand of NC_088877.1, from coordinate 39,482,524 downwards.
GGTATCTTCACTGAAAAAAAGTCCCCCCCTCTAGGTTTTGAAAAATACGTTTTTCCCCCTCTACATTCTTGCGAAGTTTCCCTTCTATCCAGTGGTAGTAAAATTTGGAAAATTGAAATTTATCCAATAATTTGGTGCTTTCTTGTATATAGACTAGGTTAGTTTGGCCACTGAACAACTCGAATTAGGGGACTCTATTGCCGGGGACATTGCAAGAAATAGGTTGTCTACATTTTCAAAAAGAAGAGAGTTAGCCGGCTCCGTAATCAAGTTGAAATAATTCCATAGACATACACAAAATTATAGAAGATTTACCAAAAATGTGTTAAGGATACCTTCTTTACGTCATATTTTAGGGTAAATCGATTGATACAACTAGGTTAGTCTTCTGACGAATTAGTGTTGTCTCATTTCTTTCATGTTGACATAATGAAGAATTCTGCTACACACAATTAACTAACGCACAAATTTAAAGATAAATATTTTATTTAAGCCCACCAGTAATACATAAATATTGACGTAATCGACTGATACATGCCGATTATTTTCCTGATAATTTTGTTTGGCCTTTTTTCATATCGACATTTTTGTTATATTGGAATAATTTACTTTCGCGTTACACAAAATTAAGCAAGACATCTTTTAATGAAAATAAGTTTTTTGTTCGAGGACGAAAAATTGTCTAATCTTGAAAATAACGTCAGATTGGAATGGAAACTGTACCATTGGAATTTCTATTGGTGAAAATTCCACTCAAGAAACTAATACACCCCCCCCCCACCTTTAACAACAAGAAAAATCTCTTTTGTGCTTGGGTGGCACTGATGTGCGCTCTTTTTTCTTCCTGCAATAAGGAACAATAAAAGCACCTACACACAATAACATCACACACACCTGCAAGGCTCTATGATTACGAACACAGGGGGAAATAGCATGCTCTTGCATAGCTCATTATAACGCTTAGCGCATTATGTACATGGAGTTTGACAACTTTATTCTTTTCATCAGAAAAATTACTTTTTCATGAACCTAGACAAAGCTGTCAATAGAATTTTTTCAAATCTGCTTAATGCCTATTAGATAAGCCTCTTAAAATACTGAGAGAAATTGGAGGTGCAAAGCAAAGGATTTTAAGGAAATATCATTTTGGGTTTCCTATCGGAAAAAAGTTATCTTTGGATTACTTTTTTTTAACAAAGCTAACCTAGATGCAAACACTGAATATAATTGATAAATAATGAATTTGTACATTGTTTTGTACAGCACCATATGCCCCAATATGCCCACCATATGCCCATTTGTACAGCACCATATGCCCCAACCAAAGGAGTACAAAGGGGACTTGTTGAATTATTCAACTGAACTTCACTTGCGCAAATTAGGAATTATGCAAATTATGGTTTATGTGCTTTTCATACCCTCGGGTAAGTCCCGATTGAACAGTGAAAACGAAACAATTCCAGATTTAGAAAAAAGCTTACTTTCTCCATACTTTCACGGTATATAAGGATCATTTCCAGTTTTACAAGAACTCAAAAGGGTTAATGCCGTATCCTTTACCTTTACCTTTTTACACTTTCCCCATACTTCAACAGTATAACATACTTCATGTTTTAGCATTATAAAAGAATCAGCTACCATATGCTTTGACAGTGAAAAGAACATGATTAACTTGTTCTATAATGGAAGAAATGATACACATTCCACAGCAAGTAAAGAAAACATAGTCTCCCCGCGCTATTACCCTGAAAAGGGCACACTCTCATGCCCATGCTTTTGCTGTGAAAGAGATTCGTGTTATTTATTCCTTTCGAAATATTTGAATCCGATTTCTTTTTCCTTCGAAAATTGTAGGTTTCCTCAAAAGGGTTTTCACAGGATTAGCGTCTTTTTATGTACAAATAAGCGATTTTGGAAGTTCTTACTAGACAATTTAGGTTTTTAGAGATTTTTTTTTAGCTCATGGAATTGTCAACTTCTTTCTCATTTACTGTGAAATATTTTTTTTTTAAGTTATGCTATTTCGGATGATTGTGGGGAACATGGGGTACTCATTTATATTAATCTATAAGTTTTAGTGACCTTATCTATGTTCAATTATGGTCTTATGAAATAAATTAAGAAAACAGTTATAGCATGAGTAATAAACTCTTAAATACCAAGTGATTGACCTCAGCAAATAAAATAAAAAGAGTAAATACTTTTATTAAAAAACTTTTAACCAAAACCAAAGAAGAAGCTGAATCTGGCTCCTTAAAATGAAGAAAAATCTAGCTAATTTTGGCAAATAATTTTCGCCATTTGGGAAAACATAATCCAAAAAAATCTGGCAGTAGTGCGACAAGTTATAACAAAGAAGATCGTTCAATAAAATAAAGAATAAACGGAAAATTAATGTTAAAAATAATCTGCATGCATCAATCAATTACGTCAATATTTATGTATTATTGGTGGGCTTAAATAAAATATTTATCTATAAATATGTGCGTTAGTTGATTATGTGAAGGAGAATTCTACATTATACCAACATGAAAGAAATGAGACAACACCAATTTTTCAGAAGACTAACCTAGTTGTATCAATCGATTTGCCTTAAAATATGACGTAAAGAAGGTATCCTTATCACATTTTTGGTAAATCTTATGTGATTTTGCGTATGTCTGTTGAATTATTTCAACGGAGCCATTACTGTATTTTTACAGCCTGAATGCAGTGGAATATGGAATACGGTGAACACACACTGTCCAGTGTACGGTGAACCGTACACTGAATACGGTGCTACAAACTTCTTTGAAAGATTAAATCTCTGCGATCAATGAGACTATAAAAAATAATTAAGTAATTCTGATAAAACGAAATCAGAGAAAAAGTGTTTCTTTTTTCACTAATAGAAACAAGAAAACAAAAGCCTCCAAAAATAAAAGTTTAATAAATTCAAAGTCTATAATTGTAAGCTACAATTGTAAGCTACAATTGTAAGGTTCATAATTATAGTAATTAAAATGTAATATAATTGAAACAATCTGTAATATCTTTTTTACGTATTTTATTTTCAGTTATGTTGAAGTTTTTTCTGCAATTTCGTTTACGTATGTTGTATAATCCTCGAGTTTGAGGGAAATTAATATTCCGGTATATAAAATATAAATAAAATTTATTCAAAATAAGTGAATTTTAATCGGTAAATTGCTGGTCTAATAATAAAGTTTTGGTGCAAATTTTTTCCAAATTATAGATTGATTGATAAAATCTACCAAGCTTCCTGATGCTATAACTTGACAAAGAAAGACTATATTTGCTTTCTATCAGATATACACATAGCCCTTAGTCAAAATATTAAAAATTTTTATACCAATCTTAGGCAGAATCCACCGTATTGTTGAATACTTGATTAATATAGTGATTTTTTTTTTTTTTTTTTTTTAGTTTTTTGTTTATAGTTTTTTTTTTCTTTTTTCCTTTTTTTAAGTTTTCTTTTTCTTTTTTTATGTTTTTTTAGTACAGACGTACATTACATATATATATATATATATATATATATATATATATATATATATATATATATATATATATATATATATATATATATATATATATATATATATATATATATATATATATATATATATATATATATATATATATATATATATATCCTTATTGTATTTTACTTCAATTTTTTTCTTAATTTAATTTAAGTCTTTAAATAAAAAGACAACCCAATATTAAAAATGATTACTTAGAAACCTTAAAATTAGGATAAGTTAAATTAGTAGTAAGAGGATTAATATTTTTTAATTAAGCACGCTTTCCTAACAATCTTGGAAAATGACGGTTAAGCTTCTTATTTATCTTCTTTCCCTTTTTAGAGTGTTTGTTAACAGTTGGAATGACAATTACTTTTCCTTGCTGCTTTGCAATGAAATTGTCTAGAGATGGTAGATCCCTTGGCCCTCGATATCGTTCAACAGCTTCAGATCCCACTTTGAAGTATTTGAGCCTGAAATGAAAATAAACTTATCAATAATAAAAATAATAAATCAGTACCAGAATTAATATTTTTATTCTATTCCCCCCCCCCAAAAAAAGAAATTTTTGACTGCCACTAATCTTGAAAATCTATTCGTACATTAGCAATAATCATATATATCATTTACAATAATAATTTCTTCTAGCTAAAATATGGAGATTTTTTTTAAACTTGTTAATTGCACAAAATCAATATATTTGAGTTTTAAATCATCCGATACGGCTATTGAATATCTGAAAATTGAATAGAGGGGGTTTTCAAGTTTTCAAAATTGAATTCTGACTTTTCAAGTCAGAATCCTTTCCCACCTGAAATGTAGAAAGAACCACATATATATACACTTTTGCTTGCAGTTTATTATACCTAAACGATAATCATTATTTTGACCCCCTCCGCCTGAAATAGTTTGAAACCTTCTCAACAAAGTTCTAGCGGCACACATTTTTTTTTATTTCCCCCAAAAAATGTTCGACTCGGTAAAAACGTAAAAAAAGCATATAGACAAATTTTTTATATCTTTTGTGTAATATTTCTTTATTACAGTTAGATAATGATAACAGATTATTAGTCAATAATAGATAATAGAAAAATCAATAATAGAAATTTCACAAGAAATTCAAGCCCTATTTTTATTTCTTTCTGCTAGTAATCTGTAATTATTTACCAACTGCCATAAGTCATTTACTTCCCAGTGTTTTGCCAGTTGCTGATTACTGTAAATAATAGACAATAGAGAAATCAATAATAGAAATTTCACAAGAAATTCAAGTCCTATTTTTATTTCTTTCTGCTAGTAATCTGTAATTATTTACCAATTGCCATAAGTCATTTACTTCCCAGTTTTTTGCCAGTTGCTGATTACTGTTCGTCAGTGACCAGCAATGAACAGCAAAACTTATTAGTTAACAAATGGAGAAGCCGCCTGAAATAGTTTGAAACCTTCTCAACAAAGTTCTAGCGGCACACATTTTTTTATTTCCCCCAAAAAATGTTCGACTCGGTAAAAACGTAAAAAAAAGCATATAGACAATTTTTTTTATATCTTTTGTGTAATATTTCTTTATTACAGTTAGATAATGATAACAGATTATTAGTCAATAATAGATAATAGAAAAATCAATAATAGAAATTTCACAAGAAATTCAAGCCCTATTTTTATTTCTTTCTGCTAGTAATCTGTAATTATATACCAATTGCCATAAGTCATTTACTTCCCAGTTTTTTGCCAGTTGCTGATTACTGTCAATAATAGACAATAGAAAAATCAATAATAGAAATTTCACAAGAAATTCAAGCCCTATTTTTATTTCTTTCTGCTAGTAATCTGTAATTATATACCAATTGCCATAAGTCATTTACTTCCCAGTTTTTTGCCAGTTGCTGATTACTGTTCGTCAGTGACCAGCAATGAACAGCAAAACTTATTAGTTAACAAATGGAGAAGCCTTTAAGCTGGTCAACAGTTATTGGAAAAATATTTGCTAGTGTAGGAAAAGTCTGCATGAAACTGTACCATAAACAGGTTTCAGAAACACGTAACAAAAGAAATATTTCCCTTTTTTCTTAGCAATTTCAGATCTCTGAGAAAAAGTCTAAGTAAAATCACAATTCTGGTTTAGTGAATGGATATATTTGAAACTAAAAAAAAAACGTTTAAACATATATTCCTTCTTGTGTAAGTCACAGCTGTAGGCTTGTCGAAAAAATGCATGTTTCATAGGGAATATAAACCTCAAAAAAATAAAAATAAAAATTCTTGGCTAAATCTTATTTCTGCAGACCTACAAAAGGAATTCGACCAAATTAATATGGTTACTCAAGCTAAATTTTATCCCATCATGATGTTTAAATACATTCTTTTTGGTTCGTTTTCAATTTTTTTCATTTTTCTTTGGATCATTTGTTATATGCTTCCAACTTTCTCTTTTAGTCCCTTTACTCTAGTGTACATTGTATATTATTCACCCATCCTCTTTTCCAGTCCTTAAATTTCCACGAAAAATGAATTTTTTAGCAGATAAAATTTTTGATCATGTCAATTAATGAAAATTGCCAGAGACACAAAAAAGAGACCAATAGTCTTTACTATATACTAGTGTAATGCTGTGTGCATTCAAATATGAATGCACACAGCTTTAAATCAATTAAATATGTTTAATTAATTAAATTAATTAATTTAATTAATTAAATATGTTAATAGCTTTAAATCAAGCACAAAAGTGACTTATTTTTTCTGATTCCCATTCATTTGTTTGTTTAGCGCCTTCCTTCAGGTATTCCAGTGAACCGCAAAACAAGCCACTTTGAATCCACAATCATGCCCAGTCTGAAGTAAGATGCTTGCATTGGTAATGTTTTATATTTTCAAATATTTACATGAGTTTATTCTGTTACTCTAACATGCTAGTCCAGTTAAGAATTCTGGTCTTTCATAACAGCTACCAGGTATCATTAGAGCTATTCAAAAGAGTAGCTGTATTTGGCACGGCTCTACCCTTGGGAGGGGACACTACAAAGGCTTTTCCTAAGGGAAGGGGTCAAAAAATGTGAAAATGTTAATTCTGGGCCTTTTTTTAAGAATGGAGGATGTTGTCCTAGAGAAGTAAGGAGGAAGACTTTATCATAAGCAGGAGGAGATTTAAAACCATTCAATTGTTGAAAAATCATTTCTTTCCAAGGTTTTAGAGACATCCTTCATTTGATAGATGTGATGTCTCTTGGATTCTTAGTTGCATCAAATTAAATGCTACACATTGCAGCAGAAAAACTACAACAATAGTTTATATATCAAGGTAACTGAGCTTCGCTAGGCAATTATTGTTCATTTAATAAGATCGTTTGTAATAAGATAAGTTCTCATTTTCCTCTGTGAAAAGAAAACGATCTAGATAGGTCATGACTTCGGTAAAACTCGTTTAGGGTGTTAATTTTGAAAAAACAAGCACGAATGAGATCACAAATACCCAGATACCAGATCACGAATACCATCACGTAATACCAGATCACGAATACCCAGACAACATCCAAATGGCTTTACTTTCTATACCAAGTAAATGAAGTTAAAGTTGTTTTCTAAAAGATATTAATAAAAAATGGTTTTCTTTTCACAAAGCAACGCTTAGCCCCTAGTACTAAGAATAAAAATAAGGTAGCTTTTTCACTAAAAATTACAATAAAAAAAACTGATTTTTACTTACGTTGGATATCCAGTTACATCATTATCAGAACATAACGCTGTTTCCACTGTACAGTCAACTTGTCCAATTACAACCTCATCTTTGTCATTGTATTTGGCAGCAAGATCTTCCCAAGTTGGTGCTAATCTTTTACAGTGACCACACCTGTTTATAAATATTATTTTAGTTTTAACTTCGCATAAGAATAACACCTACAAAGTCAAAGCAACTAGGAATAGTTGAAACTGTTGAAAGCCAATAGCAGCAGCTGTAAGCAGGCTGATACTCAGATACTTATCTCTGATCATATTGATTGAATATAAGTGACTTAGAATTTCGCAAGTCTGTTGAAGTAATTGCTGAAAATAATGGCCCATATTCAGCAAGGAGGCCCATATTCAACCGGTTATGCGTAGCACGAGAAGTAGTGAGAAGACCGCCGACATTCGCACAACAGCGTACATGAGGCTCAGTCGGAGTTGCCACCCCCTGTGGTTTGTCACTATTTCTAGTGTTTTTTATAGCCTGGTGATTTCTTTTGGCTATTGATATTTAATGTGCTGAATTTTTCGTGAAGGTTTTCAAATTTACATATAATTGGACAGTTTGAAAGCCTTTACAAAATTGGACCACAGAAAGAGCAACTTATCTTAATTTACTTACTTAATTCCATCAAGTGAAAAAAAAAAAAAACAGATTGTCAACACTTCTTGGGTCATTTAAAGTGTTTTGTTGGCCAATTTATGCCCCAGCCATAAAAAAAAATTGTAGATTTACATTTCCTAGTCTTTGCTGATGGTTCAAGAATGAGGGAATTGATCTTACCTGCAATATTTATCCACACTATATACAGATGCAGCTGAGAAATTGATGATTTATAAGTTGTGTGCTGAAACCAACATAATTACTATGATTTTCGATTGCATTCTTAATTTATACTCACACAAAAGATCATCATAACTTTTGACTCCACATCCAGTCTAGATTTCCTTCCATTTGACCTCCACATAAGCCAGACATTGCAACACTTTGTATTTTATAAATAAATTTGCTTTCCAAGGTGTCTAGACATATTTCCACTAAATAATGTTTCCCACTGGTTTTGACTGAGGTCCCTATTGACAATCATTCCCCAAAGCTATATTTTCTCTTCCCTAGCCACTAGACAGAAGAATTATAAAAAAAAACTTCAGGGTACAGAACTGAAGAGGTCAGAAAATATATTTGTAATATTGAAGACAGAAAGGCATGCACTTATCAACCTCTTAGGGTCTATGCAATTTGCCAACAAATATTGGGATAACATAATGAGCAAAATAATAGCCAACAGATTTAAGTCATGTGGATTTGAACAGCCAGAAAATCAAGCTGAAATAGAAAATGGACCAAAAGCAGGACAATTGAAAGAACTCCTAGAAGTGGAACTAAACTTTAACATCAAGGCTGAACAGAATGAGGCAATAATATAGCCATCATCAGACAAGATACCAACATTTGTAGAATTTACACTTGTCAACAAGAGGTTAGCAGTAACCAACAAGTTACCTGAATAAAAAATTATACAATCCCGAACCATTGATGAGGATGATTCTTGTGGCAACAAAACCAGGAAGACAAGCCAGCACACACTACACATGTGCCTGGTAATATTTTTCCACAAGCTGTTTTAATCAAAAGTATGACTGACAAACATACTGTCCATAGTGTTAAGCACAAGAAGATTACAGATTTTTTTATGAAGTATTTTGTGAAACTTCCTCACAACAGTAGTATGAGTATTTTTTTGTTATAGTAATACAGTAAATAACTTAATTTCATATCAATATAGTAATAACGGTGATCTTAGCTTTCTAATGGCTTTAGGGAATAAATTTAGTGAACTCATTTCCTGTATAAGTCAAATTTTATGTATAATAACCTCTGTAACTCAGAGAAAAACTGAGGTCCCATTAATTTCAAGTTAGCAACAGCTGACTGTATAAGAAACTGAAGATTATACCAGATTTTGAAAATAGTACTATTACCTTAAATTACACTTGCCAGCAATAAAGACAGATCCCATAAATAATTTCTGAGACCACACTGGCTAATCATGACACAACAAAAAATCACAATAAAGAGAGAAATAGGGATAATAACAGCCAGTGAAAAAAGAAAGAAAACTAAGCAAATATTTTGGTTGAGACCTCTGCTCAACTATCCTCAGTGCAGAATAATAAAAAAATACAGATAAAAGTCCACAGGTCAATATAAAAACCAAATGTCAAAACAAACACTGAAACTAAAATAGGACCCTTTCCGAGCAACAATGAAAGGGTAACTGAATAAAAAATACACCAGTGAATGACATTTCAAAATTTCATTTTGGGTAAAGCATTCTTGAAGACTAACTAGACCTACGTTGCCTGGGCAACGTGAAGTGTTGCGGCAACCTTTGTCCGGCTTCGCCGATTAAAGTGTTGCGAAAGCAACACTTTGGTTTTGTTTCTTTGCTATCGGTTAAATGCTGAAGTAGTCAAAACTATCAAAGCATTCAAAACAGCATATTCAAAGCAGAACACAATCAGTAATCACATGATCAAATTCATCAGCGTTGAAAAAACAACAGCAAAAGAATATCGGAAGAAGGGACTAAATTGAGTTTGCAGCCGGTTGAACTTTATCCTTTTCAATCGTAGACATCGTGATGGATGGAAACTTGGAACATTATCTTATATAATCTAGTTGGTATTATAAAGCTATCTGTAACTTTTCAGGATCAAATACCATAGATGTGCACCAATTTGCACAAATTTGTAGCCCTTCATGAGCCTCCTCTAGCAACCGATTCTTATTTACAAGTCCCTCTCCCGTGATATACATCAAGTTTACCGGAAACAAATAATGGGTACACCAACTAGCAAAAGTTGCAAACCCCTCGTCGCTGAAGATCATTGTAGCATAACAGCTGATTATTACTTACAACTCCCCTACATGTCTTACAATTGGGAACCAAGTTGTTCTTACCATCAATTACACCAGAAACAGATAATAGGTACACCAATCAGCAAAAGTTGCAAACCCCTCATTGCCAAAGATGATTATAAGCTAATAGTCGACTGTTGCTTGAAAGTCCCCTACATATCTCACAATTGGTATCGGCCTATTTTTGGTTTAAGCGTGTACCTTACCACTGAAGTTGTCAACCCCTTGAAACTTTCAAACTGATGTATCTCATGAAGGAATTTTTGTACCAAAAAATGGATGACATATACTTTGATCAGCTCATCAAGGTCTATCGATTGCCGTTGAAAAAAAATTCCATCTGTCTTAGTTCAAAAGTTGACTTTTTTGCCGGAGGCCAACTTTCTAACACCACCACTTAAAAAGGAGCAAAGGATAAGCTCTAATTTCATTAGCAATGAGAGAACTTTTAAAGTTTAAGAGGCATATCTGATACCATTTCTCTATTGCAATCCCAAGTAGAAAAAAGAATGGTAAAGTCAGCTGAAATCATGAACAGAAATGGGTAGAAACAATAGATGGCAGCACTTTCGGACCCGTGGGAAAATCGCACTTTTTTGTTTCTATTTGTCACTCAAAGAAGATATATTGGCTGTGGGGCCGGGAACTGCCGCATATATTTAACACTTATAGATTTTAGTCCATCTTCAAATTGAAATTGGTGCCTGCCTGCTTGCCTGCTAGAACGGAGCTTTCCACTCAAAAGCAGAAACATGATTTGATGAAACAAAAGCTTGGCTGCACAACTTCAGATACTCCTTTCTGACATAGGCTATACAACTCCACTTCACTTCGCACACCATAGGCTCTGGCTCTAGGACAAGCAAAAACCATCCTTTTTGGCCCCAGGCAAGAGTTCTATGGAGCTTCCCCAAATGTAATGTCATATTCATCAATCCAGCCTGAGGTCCACACTTTCCGTAAAAACCGCACAGGTTAGACCCTTACCAGTTTCCAGGAATAAGCTGAGATAGACAGCATAGGAAAACAAAAAAATGGGACAAAACCAAAGTGTTGCTTCCACAACACGATTATTTACTAGGTATGGTGTTATCAGATATTCTACTAGGTTGGAAAATATAATTTTTTGGATAGATTTAAGAAATATTGGAATTAATAAGTTCATTACAAACTGGGCTTAGAAAAGCTCTTTTAGTGTCTATATTAAAGGCAACCTTTTGGTAAATGTGCTTTTTTATTTCAAATGCCTCCCTGGAAACCTGCATGAGACCTTTAACAGGGGTAATAATGGATGTGCTATCAAACAAAATGATAACCAAAAGTAAATCTGGATTTTCCACAATACTTCTTGAACCAAATATACCCACCTCCACACTATAGATTATTTATGAGAAATTTACTTGTGTTTGAGGTAAGCAAAATTTGGCCCCTTACACAAGACATGGGTTTCTTCCAGTATAAGAACTTTATGAGATAGGTTTTCAATGGCCTGACCGGGAAAGACTCTACCATTTAGTTACAGTGTGTTTTGTGGTTTGGTTTTTATATTGTCCTGTGGACTTTTATCTGTGTTTCTTTATTATTGTGTGCCAAAGTTAGGGTATCACCTTCCAGAAGAAGTCTTTCTCTAATTTTCGGGTCTCTGATGCCACTAACTATTTTGTCCCGAACCATTTCATCAGCGCTATCATAGTTGCAAGCCTTCACCAGGATTTTCAGTTCTGTGATGTATTTCTCTACACTTTCTCCTTCACACTGGTCACGTTTCTGGAATATATATCGAGCAAATACACTGTTGGTGACTGGTGCAGCATATTCGCGGAATTTCTGCAGGTAAGTTTCTACATTGTTTGTTTCTGCAGCAGTGAGTGGGAAGGTGTTGAATATCTGGCGCCCTTTTTCTCCTGCCCAGATGAGAAGGTAAGCACATTTGCTTTCTGCCATCTTTCCAGACAGGGCTCCCAGAAACATCAGTTTGGCATGCTCTTCAAAGCGTTTCTATTCATCGCCGAGGGAAGCTGAATCCCAATCAATACTTGGTGGCTTTGCTTCCATCTTCTGACACCATCTAGCGTTTTACCAATTATATGATTTATTTAAACCCAGGCATCTAGAACAAAAGTCATTATATAGCAACAGCAAGCAGTTAATATCAAATAAGCAAAAGCAAAGCAAGCAGGCATATCATTATTTAACATGCATAATATTACACTGAAGATAGTTGAGCAGAGGTCTCAACCGAAATAATTGCAGTTTTCTTCTTTATTTCACTGATATTACTATCCTTGATTCTCTCTTCTTTGTGATATTTTTGTTTTGACAAATCCTGTAGATGCTGGTCAATGATGGTGGTGACAGCTCATTGAGGACTTCACAAATTGATTGACATGGCTTGCTGCACCATTCTCTGTCAACAGTAGCAAACTTGAAGGTTTTGGTACTAGGGACATGACTGTATTCAGGCTAAGTGACTTCTTTAGGACCACCAAACAGTAGCAAACTTGAAGGTTTCGGTACTAGGACCATGACTGTATTCAGGCTAAGTAACTTCTTTAGGACCACCAAACATTTGGAGAAAATTTGTTTTCAGCCTGGTAATAGTGCATTTCTAGTAGAGCTTCAGGCAGTGCCCTTTCATTCTTGAAGAACTATCTATCTAGATAACTTTGGGATAATATCATGGTTGCAGATCAATTTCTATGTCAAATACACCCCCTAATATTGGTCATTATGTGAGATGTTATTTCAAGTCTTAGGTGATGGGTAGTATATGACAAACTCTGAAAACCCTTTATGCATTTAATTGCTTACTGCAACACATATTCCAGATTGGTCAAGCTTGTTAACTGGAGCAGCAACAGACATCCCTAATTCTAATTTTGGTTGAATCAACCATTTAGGGACTTAGTAGGCCTAATCACTGCTGGGGATCTACTACAGAATCTTATCTTTTTACTGAAATTTTTGTTGGCTTTTTCTACTACAGACTGTTTTGTGTTAATAGTAAAATGTTAGACCTATTAGGCTATGAAAAAAAATATATAGAAATTTTCAAAGAGCCAGAAACCCCTAAAAAATGATGCAGTTTTGGTGTGGTGTTATTTCTGAGGAGTTTCAGGAAATTTGATTTCTAAATGATATTTTGTCATGTTAAGACTAGGCTAAGTAATAGGCTAATTACTAATTCTGAGTGAGCTAGCACATGGTAATTTTTTTGGTGAAATTCTAGTTGATTGACTTTTGGCTATCTCGGAAAGGGGTTAGGTTAGGAAAATAAAACTTTCAGGGATGGGTCAAAAGGCTAAACTATGTCCTGGGAAGTTATTTTGAAGCACCCACCTCCACTCCTTCTCCCCCTAGAGGACCCTGAAATTTGCCTACATGACAGGTTCTATACCTATTGAAATTTTGACACAACAACATTTTACCATAATTTTCAGTTACCAGCTGCCTTTAGTTCTGAAAATGCAATTCCTGTTATTTGAGTAGAATTCTGAGCCATATCAATGTTTATTTTTTGAAATTTAGGAAATGTATTTGCATATCTTTAAAATCTTATAAATTGGGATTGAGCAAAGTTGTTAAGCTGAAAACAATTTTGTTGTACTTCATACAAGCAGAAGATCTATTTTGCAAGGTTTCACTTTTATAACACACATTTTTTTAAAGGTCATCAAAGGTCAGGGCCCTATAGAGGGAGAAGGAGTGGAGGGGGGTACTTCAAAATACCTTCCTGGGACATACTCTAGCCTTTAGACCCATCCCCAAAAGTTCCATTTTCCTAACCAAACCCTTTTCCAAGATAGCCAAAAGTCAATCAACTAGAATTTTACCCTTTTTCAGACTAGATGTTTTTTTCAGAAACATGTTTTTAAAATTTGGTTATGGAATGTTTTGTCTTTTGAGCCCCATTAAGGTCTCAAAATGTAACTTCCTGTAGAAGTAATCATTGAATTTTGAAAGATCAAACAGTTCATGGTAACAAACTGTAGTAAGGAGCAACACGTCTCAATAGTAACCAAAACTTTCAAAAATGAAATTTTGATACCAATAGTTACATCTACAAAAATGTGGAATTTCGCATTTTTTGCCAGAAGACAGATCATGGATGCATGTTTATTTGTTTTGTTTTTTTGTTGTTTTTTTCCCCAGGGGTGATTGTATCAACTGAGTGGTCCTGGAATGTCGCGAGAGGGCTCATTTTATGGAAATTAAAGTTCTAGTGCCCTTTTCAAGTGACCAAAAAAAATTGGAGGGCACCTAGGCACCCTCCCTTGCTCATGTTTTCCCAAAAGTCACCAGATCAAAATTCTGAGATAATAGTTTTATTCACCATGGTCAATAAACCTAATAACTATGTCTTTAGGGATGACTTACTCCCCTGCAGTCCCCATGGGAGGGGCTGCAAGTTACAAACTTTGACCTGTGTTTACATATAGTAATGGCAGGGTTCGGACAGGTTGGTTCGTTTCAAATTATAGGCTCTGTCCTATTTTTATAGGATTTCCTGGGCCCAAATATAGGCCAAATATAGGATTCGGAAGTCCTCGGGATCAGATCTATGGTAGATGGCGTGGGATGCCTGGTCACATAAATTACCAAGTTTCATCCCGATCCCTCCAATCTAAGCGTTTTCCATGATTTTAGGTTCCCCCAAAATTCCCACCAATGTCACCAGATCCGGTCGGGATTTAAAATAAGAGCTTTTAGACACGATATCCTTCTACATATCAAATTTCATTGAGATCCGATCACCCTTTTTTAAGTTAAAAATACCTCTTTTTTCTAATTTTCAGAATCCCCCCCCCCCAAACTACCCCAAAGAGAGCGGATCCGTTCTGGTTATGTCAATCATGTATATAGGACTTGTGCTTATTTTTCCCAACAAGTTTCAGCCCAATCTGTCCAATCTAAGCGTTTTCCATGATTTTAGGTCACCCCAAACTCCCCCCAATGTCCCCAGATCCAGTCGGGATTTAAAAAAAGAGCTTTGAGACACGATATCCTTCTAAATATCAAATTTCATTGAGATCCAATTACCCATTTGTAAGTTAAAAATACCTCATTTTTCTAATTTTTCAGAATCACTCCCCCCTCCCAAGTACCCCAAAGAGAGCGGATCCGTTCTGGTGATGTCAATCATGTACCTAGGACTTGTGATTATTTTTCCCACCAAGTTTCAGCCCAATCCCTCCACTCTAAGTGTTTTCCAAGATTTTAGGTTTCCCCCTCAAAACTCCCCCAATGTCACCAGATCCGGTCGGGATTTAAAATAACAGCTCTGAGACACGATATTCCAAATATCAAATTTCATTAAGATCTGATCAACCATTCGTAAGTTAAAAATACTTCATTTTACTATTTTTTCTGAATTAAGGGCCCCCACCCCCCCAGATGGTCAAATCGGGAAAATGACTATTTCTAATTTAATCTGGTCCAGTTCCTGATACGCCTGCCAAATTCCATCATCCTAGCTTACCTGGAAGTGCCTAAAGTAGCAAAACCAGGACCGACAGACAGACAGAATTTGTGATTGCTATATGTCACTTGGTTAATATCAAGTGCCATAAAAACACTATGCTACAATGAGATTAACCGAACAGACGGACCAAAGGATGATGAGGCGATAAACAATAAAAAGCTGATTCCAACAACCTTCCACGCAGGAGGGCCAACTTTGCACTTCTATCAGGGACCTCAAACTTACAAATTATCTTACCATTGCTATACCAAGGGGGGAGATAAAGTAAAAATTTACAATATCTGAAATAAAATGTCCGAATCTGATTAACATCATTTTTCTTTAGAAGGGGATAAAGACCAGATAGATAAAGGACTGATTGATCACAGAATGTAGCATATAGCCTACCCAGTGTACATCTATTATACTTCCCTCCATTAGCAACTATCTTAGAATAGCCCATTTAAATAACTGGGCCGTATTCGCATCAGTCAGCCAGGAAACACATAAGTCGCAAGAACTCCAGTCTCATTAAGCAGAGACTGCTAGCCTACATACTGATCTTTGCTCATTTCAGACAGGCCCAACATGACAAAAAACAAAACATAGGCTACTAAGTCAACACAACAGCATAGCCCAGGCAGAAGCACCTTACTAAGCCAAACACAAAGCATAAGTTAAGTTCAAACAGCTCAACAGTTGTAATTAATTATCATTCTACACCAAAAGACAGAAAATTGCAAATCATGAGCAATGTTCTTAGTGCTCTTCAGCCGAAAATATAGGAATAATAGGATATTAGCCAAAATATAGGCATTTTATAGGAGTGCATTAAAATACAGGAATTTATTGGAATTTATAGGCAAGTCCAAACACTGTAATGGTTACTGGGAAGTGTACAGACATTTTCAGGGGGGAGATTTGAGGGGGGTTACATGGGAGGTTATTTCCATTGAGAAACTTGTCATGGGGGAAGAGAATTTCAATTAAGGGGGCACAGGGTTTTCTAGCATTATTTAAAAAAAAATGAAAAAATAAATATGAAAAGTTTTTTTCTACTGAAAGTAAGGAGCAGCATTAAAACTTAAAACAAACAAAAATTATTACTCATATGAGGGGTTTACCTCCTTGTTATACCTCACTTTACTCTCACTTTATTCTATGACCTTTGTGATTCAGAGGTAATTCTTAAGGAATTGGGACAAAATTTAAACTTTAGGGTAAAGAGCAAGGTATTGACAAAGGTTGAACTCCCTCATACATGCAATAAAAACATAGAATATAAAAGTTTGTTATGTAAATTAATTTGTCAGTTATGTATATTTTTTACCAATGAAAACCTTTGTAAAAAATTAAAAGTTCTAGTTGCTTTTTAAGTAATCAAAAATTGGAGGGCAACTAGGCCTCCTCCCTTGCTCCTTTTTTCTGAAAATCTTCCAATGAATTGCAATTAATTGATACAAAAATTTTGTTTTAATTATTTATGTGGAGAGCCAAGATCAAAACATGCATTAATTCAAATATGTCCAGAAATTAAATAAAAAAAACAAGTTTTTTTTAATGAAAGTAAGGAGCAACATTAAAACTTAAAATGAACAGAAATTACTAAGTATATGAAAGAGGCTTTTCCTCCTCAACACCCCACTCTTTATGCTAAAGTTTCTTACTGTTTTAAAAATAGAGTTGAGAGAAAGAGTCAAACTTTAGCATAAAGAGTGGGGCATTGAGGAGGAAAAGCCTCTTTCATATACTTGGTAATTTCTGTTTGTTTTAAGTTTTAATGTTGCTCCTTACTTTCATTTAAAAAAATTTGTTTTTTTTTATAAAAAAGGCATCAAGTGATGAATTTGCTTTCATCCTAGCTAAATGTTGGAAGCTAGGCAACATGTTTTTCCCAAAATACAAATATAGGCCTATAGTATTATTAGGGCTATGTGTATATGTCCATCAGAGGGAGGGGGTAGGCAACATTGTCAGAGTAATGATTAATAACCTAGGCCTACATTGAAAAGGAGCATAAATAAAAACAGTAAAATTCTAGTTTAGCTAGCTAGCCTATTTCTCACTATGGTAAAATTCTAGTTAATTGACTTCTTGCTATCTCGGAAAGGGTTTAGGTTAGGAAAATGAAACTTTCAGGGATGACTCTACAGGCTAAAATATGTCCTGGGAAGGTATTTTAAAGTACCCACCTCAACTCCTTCTCCCTCTAGAGGGCCCTGAAATTTGCCTACATGAGAGGTCTATACCTATTGAAATTTTGATAAAACAACATTTTACTGTAATTTTCAGTTACTAGTTGCTTTTTCTCTGCCTTTAGTTCTGAAAATGCAATTCCTGTTATTTGAGTAGAATTTTGAGCCATATCAATGTTTTTTTTCAAAATTCAGGAAATGTATTTACATATCTTTAAAACCTTATAAAATGGAATTCAGCAAAGTTATGAAGCTGAAAACAATTTTGTTGTACTTCAATTAAGCAGAAGATCTATTTTGCAAGGTTTCACTTTTATAACACACATATTTTTAAAGGTCATCAAAGGTCAGGGCCCTCTAGAGGGAGAAGGAGTGGAGGTAGTTGCTTCAAAATACCTTCCCGTAACATACTTTAGTCTGTAGATTCATCCCTGAAAGTTTTGTTTTCCTAACCTAAACCCTTTCTGAAATAGCAAGAAGTCAATTAACTAGAATTTTACCCTCACTATGTTGGAAAGGGGTTAGGACAAGGCTACTTTTTAGTACCTACCTCTAATCCTTCTCTCTTTAGAAGACAATGACATTTTACAACCTTTCAAAAACTTAGTATTTCAAAAGTGAAACATAGTAAAACAGATCTTTGACTTAAACAAAGTAAAATAAAACTGTTTTCAGCTTCACTAACCTACTTTGTTTAATCATAGAAGTTTCAAAGATCTGCAAATAGCCTACATTTCCTAAATTTAGACAAAAACATTGATAGGCTATGGCTTAAAATCCAGCTCAAATAACAGGAATTGCAATTTAAGAGCAAGAACCAGAAAAAAGCCAATTGATAAATGAAAGTTGATGTAAAACGTTGTTTTGTCAAAATTTTAATAGGCTACCCTAGCCTAGGCATAGACCTGTCAAGTAGCCTAGCCTGGGAATATTTCTAAGACTCATAAACTAGAAAAGGGTTATCATGGAAGCTTGGTAGTACCTTCTCAGAGTAGGTTTTGGCCCTAGACTTGTTACTGAAAGTTTCATTTATTAAGCC
The DNA here is from genome assembly GCF_032884065.1 of Artemia franciscana. Classification (NCBI taxonomy): domain Eukaryota; kingdom Metazoa; phylum Arthropoda; class Branchiopoda; order Anostraca; family Artemiidae; genus Artemia; species Artemia franciscana. The sequence goes on along the minus strand of NC_088877.1, from coordinate 39,463,659 downwards.
TAACCCTTTTCTGAGATACCAAAAAGTACTTAAACCAGAATTTTACCAAAATATCCAATTGTACCCTTATTACTTTATATTGGCCTAGTGGGTATGTTTTTTTTTACCAATTAGGCTATGAGCTATATATTGAACCATCACATGGGGATAAGGAGTGGGCTAATGAAAATTATAGTTACCAAGGTGCAAAGAACATGATAAAATGATCCTTCTTTTCAACACTGGCTTTAAAGTTTTCTCCATTTAGTTTGACAGCTTTCCCCTCATGATCGTTAGCAAAACATCCAACTGTAAGGAAAAATAGACCCAAGAACCACATTTTCACTATTTAAAAACACCTACTGTACAAACTGTAAATATTGATGAATATGGAGAAACGTTTTCAATACAAAAATATTTTATGAACAATTTTTTTGAGTATATTTTTTACAAAACAGTAATCTAGAACAAGTATTTATATCGTTTTTTTATATCATTTTTATATGTTTATAATTTATAAAACTTAGTTTTATATGTTAAATGGTAAGATGTATCGATTAGTATTGCCAGTCGACAAGAAAAGAACTATTGAAGTTTGATATTGGGATTCACGTGGTTTTGATATTGTGGTGCGTATTGATGTTTTAGTATCAATAGTATATTAAAATACTCATAAAACCTAATCAAACATTAATTAGTGTACATGCTTAAGCTAAATTAACTCAGCTATGGGACCAATTCTTCCTTAAATAACTCTCAAATATGTATATTTTTGAAATTCATAAATTGTAGATTTTTTTTTTGAATTAGCAGTCATTAAAATTCTAATTTCAGAAGAGCAAGGCGATGGTTTTCGCATCTGTTGAATTTTTCCCGGGTAAAAGCCTGTAAAAGATCCCTAGGGAGGGGCAGATAAACAAGATGTTTTTTGCCAAGAAAATGTTAATTATATGGTTTATATTATAAGATAGGTTATTGCATTTTCATTATATATTTGCATCCCTATACCCTCAGGGGCTGATCTAGATCAAAGGGGGAAAATGTGGCAAGGGTGCCAATAAGTGAAATCTTGGGGGGGGGGTGACAAGGGTGCCAACAATTGAGCAAATTTACAAATTAATTTAAAAAAGATCGAAAAACAGGGGGGAGAGCAAAAAATGAGGGCATCAGGAAAAATATGGGGGGAGGGCGTCCCCCACCCCCCATGGATACACCACTGTATCCCTCAGTACTGTAGTTATCTGTTGCCGAAAAACTGAAGTTTTCTAGGGGGTTGGGGAACTAAAAAAGGCAAATAAGACAATACTTGCTGAATCAAATGGCTATCTCAAAATTTTGACAAGCTATATTTGGGTTAAAAAGGATCAAGGGAGGAAGCATGGAGACAAGAGGGGATCACCTCTCATAAACAAAATTTGTTAAAAATCCTTTCCTAAATTGTACTATTGAGCACTATATAGGAGAAATAAGGACTGAAAAATCAGTCGTTTTCTAAAATAAAAACAATAAAACATATCAACGCATTAAAATTGTTCAAAGACGGTATATGTTATAAACGTAAGACTGAAATGTTTCTGTGCTGTTAGGGAGAGTCCAAGGGAATGCAGACCCAAGACAAGAGTGTTCAAGAGTGAAAGTGTTGTGGCCTGTTTTTTGCAGGCAAAGGTTGGTATCACTTATCACTGCTTCCCAGGGACAGAGACACAGATAAAGTGTACGTAGCCTAATACGTACTTCCAAACTAAATAATTTTATTTCCATCATTGAACATGAAATAATTTCAGACTCCTTCACCAACGCTGTAAGTTTTTTCCTCCTTGCTAGCAGCCACACAACATTATATGGAGTAGAGAATAGGCGTTTTATTTCATACAAGCAATCATAGTTTAGAATAATAATTCCAACTAAATGTGGCTAGTACTCACAACAAAAACAAGAAACTATAACTTATTAAACACTGACGTGTAAAAAGAAATGAACTAATTGGCAAAACTGTTTGTTCTCGGAGTAGACAATTTCAGTCTCACTTTGTTAGCTGACCTTGTGTTTATTTTAGTCCTCATAACTGGTGGTAGAATCTCTTTATTTTTTTTCTCTGCTAAGAAGAAATTGGCCAAATTTGCAGATCAAACAAAACGACGTCCGTAAAGGGACTGTAGCTGTAGGACAAATAATGCCAATTCATCACTTACATATGCGTCTGAAAGAATAACTTTAAAGGCTCATTATTGCAGTAACTCAAGTTGATCCCTTAGGTCACTTGTGTTGTTGGCCCCATACAGAGAAAGCATACTCAAGAATTGGTCGTATGTATGTAAGATAAGCCGTCTTAAGTTGGGACACAGAAAAACCGCAGCGACATAGTAAGATAAGGGTGCGCATCACACCATTTGCCTTGTTAGTGATTATATCAGCATGAGTGCTAAACGAGCTGTCAATGCTAAATGTGACATTGAGAATTACAGCCGAAGATTAGGATACGGTGGAGGAGTCATGACATATTCCCTCTAAAGAGGTTTAAAACGAAGAATTTTGGTTTTTCCTGCGTTGATATGAAGGTTGTTGACAGTACAGCCTTCAAAAGCTGTCGATAGTATCAACAGGCTGTTGATAGTACAGCTCCTGACAATGATGCTAATTCATCTGCCAACAATCTGATGCCTGTCTCATTTAGCGGCACTGAAATAACTTATTAGTTGTAATGAAGATGCCGGCTTGCCATTTATTATAATGGTCCAGGTTGTATCTTTCTTTATGCCAAATGGCTTTGCATCCTAGTGTAAGAGATTTAAAAAGTATGTGTTGCCTCATACCCATCAGGAGTCAGAATTTTCACTTCTCGGTTTCTTCAGCCAAGTCAATGTCAATAGTTAATTGAGTATATTTCACATCTCCCTTGACATTAGACCTAGACCTTACCCGTTGAAGGGCACCATAAGACCAACTCTTCTTTTTGGCGTACGTCAATATGGTTCTTTGCGCGGTAATATTCTCTGGAAGATGCATTTCCTGCTGCCAGGGCCAGGTATACTAGTACCATATATCATCCCTTTACCCGTCTGTCCTTTTTTTCTTGACGTCATATTGTGAACCCGATTCAGTTCTCTTCTAGTATCATAGAGAAAAATTTTGGACAAAAAATCAAACTGGCTCAAGAGTTTGCTGCCCATAGCATTAAAATGCACTGTTTATCTTCTGCCAATCTTTTGTCGCGTCCGTTTTTTATCTTGATTGGAATAAATCTTCCAGTCTCAGCAAAACTTGTCTTTTTCCGAGCCAACCAACTAGGCTTTTTCTTATTCCTGGCCATTTTTCTTTGCTTTTGAATACCTTTGCCAAACAGTACCGATAACGACACAAGAAATAATTCCCTCATCCTCAAACATTGTCATTTAAACAAAGGGTACGTTCTCGGACATTGTATTTTGACGGGATTTTTCTATATTTTTTTGTCCCATAGGAGCCTTTCACGTTGGTGTCCATACGCTTAGATTATCCATTCATCCTATATTGCAAAGTTACCACACCGTGATGAAATCAAAGAGGAATTGAAAATACTACAACTCACCAACTGCAACAGGCAACGAGTGCGTAACCTTCCATTGACTGGGGTTACCTCTGACTGGCCAACGGATATTGAGGTTTAGGGGCAGTTTCGACCTCAAAAAAGTTTCTGAATTCCTTCCGCAAATGGTAATGTAATCCAGTTGATCTCCCGTTGCGTTACGCTACTTTGATAGTAAACCCAGCTCAATTCAATTGTTTCAAATAAAATTGTAGAGGGGAGGGATGATGTTCCACTTTCTCTTTTTAGCCCCGTCGCCCCTCCCAAATTAAGGCTCTAGATCCGTGCTTGCATGGGACGGGGATAGTTGCCTTCTAATATTTTTGGTCACTTAAAAAGGGCACTAGAACACATGATCTCCTTTTCGAATGTGAAAATCCGATATACAGAATCTGATGGTTAGATTTTCACTTTGGGGTATCCTCCCCCCTTTTGCTAAAATCTGGCAAATTTCCTCAGGATTGTAGCTATTGATGGGTGACATTAAACTTATTAAATTTCAAATATTTAGAATCAGCTAAAAATTTCAATTTTCTTCAAGTATCTATTGCTATTAAAATTCTGCCTTTTAGAGTTTTGGTCACTATTTGGCTGAGTTGCACCACACACTGTTTGAAACATTTAAGGAATTTGTCAAAGTTCTATGGGTTTGAACTTACCATTAACATATTTTTTAGCATTACCACGTTACCTTTTTATGCTGTTTTGTTAATCCAACTGTTCATTGATAGTCGGCTTTTTTGTTTTTCTTTGCAACCTTGGCACCATGAAATAGGGCTACTATATAGCAGAAGTCGACTATCAACCGGCGTCGAGTTAACCTGGCTTAGGAATTGGTGAAAACCTATAAAAACCATCTGAATGGGAGACTGCTCGTAACTTGCTCTAAGTTTTAAAAAAGGGACGAAAAAAAGTTGTTCAGTGTGTCCAGTGTGCCCAAAGTTTGACGAGAAGTTTATGCTTTCATTTTTTTTAGATTGATTTCTTCTTTAAGATATGAACGAAGATACGAAAACTTCCGTATCAAATAAAATATCCAAAGATGAGCCTTATACCGTAGTCGTACAGCTGCCCAATTATGCGGGAGAAGGTAAGACATGCCCAATCTAACACCTTAAATCAGGGATGTATGTAGGGAAAGGGGCAAAATACTCTCCACCTACGAAAAGCTAAATGCTCTGTAATTTTGAGCACTTCTTATTCAAATTATCAATTTTTTAAATTTGTTATTATCATTATCTCCTGCGAAAAAAGTTTCTGCGTAAGATGCTGCCCTTTACCCCTTTTTTGCCTCCAGAGGTGATCACGGTGTCTAAGAAGGATCTCTAGTTGTCTTTGAAGATTGCAGCTGCGAAAAGGTCTTCCTGCTCCGTTGTTAAGGAGGTATGAAAGTGTCGTAGGTCACTGTTATACATCCGACAGAGTGTATGTTTGGGGTTTTCTCTGTGGTGAGTGCCTTCAAGTAGCCAAGTAAATGTTCACTTTGGGATTCCAGAATCGCCCTCGTGCAGCCCATGTTCGAGGTAACTCCATCTTCGTCTCGCACATGTTTTCAGAAAATTAGACTTCCATTCTTTACCTTTAATTGAGATTAATTTAAAAAACTTTTTCTTCAAAAGAAGTTTTTAAATAAAAGTAAAGAGCTGGATTAAACTAAAGGTGATCAGAAATAAAGTCAAATAATCTCCAAATCGTAAAACTGCCATAATTTTTCATTCTTCAACCTTTAATCGTAAAAAATAAAGAATCAAATTTTCATTGCAAATAAATTTTTTTCAAATTCTAAGTTCAAATTCAAACGTCAAGTTTTAAAATTGCCGGGCTAGAAGAATAAAAAATATGCGCATCTTTTAAGAAAGATCTGAGCATCAGGGAGACTTCGAGTATTCTTCGAGTGAGGAGGGTTCAAAACTGTGAATTGCATTGTCAGGTTTCGGGCATCCTGGGAAGGTCTCCCCATCCCTTTGTTTTCAGGCTGGTAGTGACGGTTTTATTTTACTTTAAAGACAGCGAAGAATAATATACACAACAATTATTTTCATAGGCACAAATCGACACACGAAGAATGATTTATTTTAGGCAGGTGCTCCGTCATTAGATTGTACCTATGCAATTAGTTAAATGTCCTTCGATTGTTAATCATGAGAGGGTTACATCAATATGAATTGTTAATGAAGTATTTTTTTAATTTATCGATGCCCCGCGTCATTTTCTCAGTCAATAAATGACACTGTGTATAAAGTATTCTTCAAGTTATTAGATTTAGCTCAATAAAAACCAAGACCACCCTAAGGATCTAACTAAAAATTGATCCGCCAAGAATTGTAACCTTTGAAAAAAAACAGAGCATAACTATAACATATAATATAATACATATAATAATAACAATAATATATAATTATGCTCAGTGCAAATTTTGTGGGTAGTTCTTAACAATATACTTCTCACAACATTCTATGCTCAGGACTGAATTTCCACGAAGTGGCAACCCCAGTCAAATAGTGTAATGTGCGTAATGGGTTTGTACTTTTATATTATCATTTGGGTTACAGCTTCATGTAACAAACTCTTACTGGTTCTATGTTCATATGTTCTAGTGTCCCACTAGCGGTGAAGATAAAAAAAAGACAAGAAAAAAGAGAGACGCATCAGTGCTAACCAACCATGCAAAAAAATAATTTTCTTAAGTTGGGGTGCTTCAAATTTCCTGAATGAGTTTCTTGGCAACAGTGATTCCAATGGTTCAAGTTTCATTTCGATCTGATGCTATTTTGAGTGTTTTCAGGCTTTTTTTTTTAATATCATGTTACGTATAAAACTAGTCGAAATGATAGCTACCATTCAGAAACAGCTAAAAATGGTTGTCTTTTCTAATCAGAGTTTTTTTTTCTAACACGCTTTTTAAATTTTTCCTTACTATGTGCTGTGGATCGTTCTTTCCCGATTTGCAACTATCGATGCAACCATGATTTATGTCTTGTTTTACTGATTGTTTTGTATCCCCACAAACTATTATATTCTATGTTATTAATATAGCTTTTTCGTTATTATTATCTACGTTGTATTATTATCTTGTTTATCTTACAATATATTATACCCATTTTTTACGTATATTCAAGTTTTATATTATTTTAATGTTATATGTAGGTATGTCTGAAGAGCAAATATATGTTTACGATAGCCGAGAGACTGACTCAAATAGAATGGAGCTGTATCAGCAAATGGAAGTCATAGTATGTATTGCCAATTATGTTTTATCTAAATCTGGAATTATTTGCCAAACTTAATCGATATTATTAATTAACAGACCAAGTATAATTCAAACCGGAGTATAAATTTTTCTGATGGAAGAGGTTGCGCGTAAAGTCCTCAAAACCCTTTACAACAGGTAATCGACATGTAAACTAGGAGAAAACCGTCCACTTCGTGATATTGCGGTTGGGATTAACCCAGGTGACAGGAGTGTCAATTAGGGGAGGATACAGGGATTCTTTTGCTTCTCTGCATTTTGGACCCCTCTCGAACCCCAACTGTGAAATTTAGTTTTCTTGCCATTATTCATTGAAAAATGCCCTTTATGGTATTGTCATTGATAAACTGAAAAAGGAACAAAAGCTCCCCCCCCCCAAATTAAAAAAATACACCCCTCTATATTTTCATGAATGGACACCACTGCTAGGGGATACTCTGAATGAGATCGAATTCACGTGGTCAGAATTAAGTATCGTCCATGGTTTAAATGTTAATCAGACCAGACATCAAACTCATCATCATCAAGATCGTGCCATATCTGACTTCGATGGATTGAATCAAAATACTCTGCCACCTGACGAAGCAAGATGTGCCGGGGACCTCCAGTTGAATAGAGGATTTGTGCAATTCTGTGTCCATTTTTGGTCACTGCATTATTTTCCACACTTAGTGATGCTCTCTTATCATTAAGAGCTGACGTCCTGCACAAACAATCTCAAGCCTAATACCTTCAATTCAGTAAATGCCTGCAAATATTATGCTATTACGTTAGGCCTGTATACCTGATAAACTATATGCCTACAAATATTGTACTACAGTGGGGATGGTAGCCTTTAATTGATAACATAGTTAAGAAGAGGCTACTTAGCCCAAAAAGCAACAAGTTCGGAAGTTTTTTATGGTGTGAGAGTTGGCTTGATAATAAAGTACTATTTTATTCTAAACTTAATGACACTATGTGCAGCTAGGTTTTGGAAAGGGTGCATCAGCAATATCTAAGGAACAGCTTAGAGTATTAAGTTGGAACTTTCAGGGAATGTTTAGGAGGATGTTGAACCAAATCAAACGAAAATAAGTGCAGCTAGGTTTTGGAAAGAATATCAGCAATATCTCAGCAATATCTTTTTAACCAAATCAAATGAAACTATGTGCAGTTAGGTTTTGGAAAGAGTGTATCAGTAATATCTCAGGAACGGCTTAGAGTATGAAGTGGGAACTTTCAGAGAATATTTAGGAAGATGTTGAACCAAATCAAATGAAAATAAGTGCAGCTAGGTTTTGGAAAGAATATCAGCAATATCTCAGCAATATCTTTTTAACCAAATCCAATGAAACTATGTGCAGCTAGGTTTTGGAAAGAGTGTATCAGAAATATCTCAGGAACGGCTTAGGGTATTAAGTTGGAACTTTCAGGGAATGTTGAGGAGGATGTTGAACAAAATACAAATGAAACTATGTGCAGCTAGGTTTTGGAAAGAGTGTATCAGCAATGTCTCAGGAACAGCTTAGAATATTAAGTTGGAACTTTCAGGGAATATTTAGGAGGATATTTAACCAAATCAAATGAAACTATGTGCAGTTAGGTTTTGGAAAGAGTATATCAGCAATATATCAGGAACAGCTTAGAGTATTAAGTTGGAACTTTCAGGGAATGTTTAGGAGAATGTTGAACCAAATCAAATAAAACTATGTGCAGCTAGGTTTTGGAAAGAGTGTATCAGCAATATCTCAGGAACAGCTTAGAGTATTAAGTTGGAACTTTCAGGGAATGTTTAGGAGGATGTTTAAGCAAATCAAATGAAACTATGTGCAGTTAGGTTTTGGAAAGAGTGTATCAGCAATATCTCAGGAACGGCTTAGAGTATGAAGTTGGAACTTTCAGGGAATATTTAGGTGGATGTTGAACCAAATCAAATGAAAATATGTGCAGCTAGGTTTTGGAAAGAATATCAGCAATATCTTTTTAACCAAATCCAATAAAACTATGTGCAGCTAGGTTTTGGAAAGAGTGTATCAGCAATATCTCAGGAACGGCTTAGGGTATTAAGTTGGAACTTTCAGGGAATGTTCAGGAGGATGTTGAACAAAATACAAATGAAACTATGTGCAGCTAGGTTTTGGAAAGGGTGCATCAATGATATCTCAGGAACGGCTTAGAGTATGAAGTTGGAACTTTCAGGGAATGTTTAGGAGGATGTTGAACCAAATCAAATAAAACTATGTGCAACTAGGTTTTGGAAAGAGTGTATCAGCAATATCTCAGGAACGGCTTAGGGTATTAAGTTGGAGCTTTCAGGGAATGTTTAGGAGGATGTTTAACCAAATCAAATGAAACTATGTGCAGTTAGGTTTTGGAAAGAGTGTATCAGCAATATCTCAGGAACAGCTTAGAGTATTAAGTTGAAACTTTCAGGGAATGTTTAGGAGGATGTTGAACCAAATCAAATAAAACTATGTGCAGCTAGGTTTTGGAAAGGGTGTATCAGCAATATCTCAGGAACATCTTAGAGCATTAAGTTGGAAATTTCAGGGAATGTTTAGGAGGATGTTTAACCAAATCAAATGAAAATATGTGCAGCTAGGTTTTGGAAAGAATATCAGCAATACGAACGGCTTAGGGTATTAAGTTAGAACTTTCAGGGAATGTTTAAGGGGATGTTGAACTAAATCAATTTACGCTATGTACGGCTAGATTTTGGAAAGATTGTATCAGCAATATCTCAGGAACGGCTAGATTATTAAGTTGCAACTTTCAGGGAATGTTTAGGAGGATGTTGAACCAAATCAAATGAAACTATGTGCAGCTAGGTTTTGGAAAGGGTGCATCAGCATTATCTCAGCAATGGCTTAGAGTGTTAAGTTGGAACTTTCAGGGAATGTTTAGGAGGATGTTGAACCAAATCAAATGAAAATATGTGCAGCTAGGTTTTGGAAAGAGTGTATCAGCAATATCTCAGGAACGGCTGAGAGTATTAAGTTGGAACTTCAGGGAATGTTTAGGAGGATGCTGAACTAAATCAAATGAAACTATGTGCAGCTAGGTTTTGGAAAGCGTGCTTCAGCAATATCTTAGGAACAGCTTGGAGTATTAAGTTTGAACTTTCAGGGAATGTTTAGGAGGATACTTAACCAAATCCAATGAAACTATATGTAGCTAGGCTTTAGAGAGAGCGTATCAGAAATATCTCAGGAAGGTCTTAGAGTATTAAGTTGGAACTTTCAGGGAATGTTTAGGAGGATGTTGAACCAAATCAAATGAAAGTATGTGCAGCTAGTTTTTGGAAAGGGTGCATCAGCAATATCTCAGGAATGGCTTAGAGTAGTAAGTTCAAACTTTCACTGAATGTTTAGGGGGATATTGAACTAAACCAAATGAGATTATGTGCTGCTAGGTTTTGGAAAGAGTATTAGCAATATTTCAGGAACGGCTTAGAGCATTAAGTTGGAACTTTCAGGGAATGTTTAGGAGGATGTTGAACCGAATCAAATGACACTATGTGCAGCTAGGTTTTGGAAAGGGTGTATCAGCAATATCAAAATAATGACTTAGAGTATTAAGTTTGAACTTTCATGCAATGTTTAGGGGGATGTTGAACTAAACCAAATATGACTATGTGCAGCTAGGTTTTAGAAAGGGTGTATCAGCAATATCTTAGGAACGGCTTAGAGTATTAAGTTGGAACTTTCAGGGAATGTTTAGGAAGATGCTTAACCAAATCCAATGAAACTATATGCAGCTAGGTTTTAGAGAGAGCGTATCAGAAATATCTCAGGAAGGGGTTAGAGCATTAAGTTGGAACTTTCAGGGAATGTTTGGGAGGATTGTGCAGCTAGGTTTTGGAAAGAGTATCAGCAATATTTCAGGAACGGCTTAGAGCATTAAGTTTGAATTTTCAGGGAATGTTTAAGGGGATGTTGAACTAAATCAATTAACGCTATGTACGGCTAGATTTTGGAAAGGGTGTATGAGCAATATCTCAGAAACGGCTTAGTTAATTAAGTTGGAACTTTCAGGGAATGTTTAGGAGGATGTTGAACCAAATCAAATGAAACTATGTGTAGCTAGGTTTTGGAAAGGGTGCATCAGCATTATTTCAGCAATGGCTTAGAGTATTAAGTTGGAACTTTCAGGGAATGTTTAGGAGGATGTTGAACCAAATCAAATGAAAATATGTGTAGCTAGGTTTTGGAAAGGGTGTATCAGCAATATCTCAGGAACGGCTGAGTGTATTAAGTTGGAACTTTCAGGGAATGTTTAGGAGGATGCTGAACATAATCAAATGAAACTACGTGCAGCTAGGTTTTGGAAAGCGTGCATGAGCAATATCTTAGGAACGGCTTAGAGTATTAAGTTGGAACTTTCAGGGAATGTTTAGGAGGATGTTGAACCGAATCAAATGACACTATGTGCAGCTAGGTTTTGGAAAGGGTGTATCAGCAATATCAAGATAATGGCTTAGAGTATTAAGTTGGAACTTTCATGGAATGTTTAGGGGGATGTTGAACTAAACCAAATATGACTATATGCAGCTAGGTTTTAGAAAGGGTGTATCAGCAATATCTTAGGAACGGCTTAGAGTATTAAGTTGGAATTTTCAGGGAATGTTTAGGAGGATGCTTAACCAAATCCAATGAAACTATATGCAGCTAGGTTATAGAGAGAGCGTATCAGAAATATCTCAGGAAGGGGTTAGAGCTTTAAGTTGGAACTTTCAGGGAATGTTTAGGAGGATATTGAACCAAATCAAATGAAAGTATGTGCAGCTAGTTTTTGGAAAGGGTGCATCAGCAATATCTCAGGAATGGCTTAGAGTAGTAAGTTGAAACTTTCACGGAATGTTTAGGGGGATATTGAACTAAACCAAATGAGACTATGTGCAGCTAGGTTTTGGAAAGAGTATCAGCAATATTTCAGGAACGGCTTAGAGCATTAAGTTTGAACTTTCAGGGAATGTTTAGGAGGATGTTGAACCGAATCAAATGACACTATGTGCAGCTAGGTTTTGGAAAGGGTGTATCAGCAATATCAAAATAACGGCTTAGAGTATTAAGTTGGAACTTTCATGGAATATTTAGGGGGATGTTGAACTAAACCAAATATGACTATGTGCAGCTAGGTTTTAGAAAGGGTTTATACAGCAATATCTCAGGAACAACTTAAAGTTATAAGTTGGAGCTTTCAGGGAATGTTTAGGAGGATGCTGAACTAAATCAAATGAAACTATGTGGAGCTAGGTTTTGGAAAGTGTGTATCAGCAATATCTCAGGAATGGTTTACAGTATTAAGTTGAAACTTTCAGAGAATGCTTAGGGGGATGTTGAACTAAATCAAATGACACCATGGGCAGTTATGTTTTAGAAAGGGTGTATGAGCAATATCTCAGGAACGGCTTAGAATATTAAGTTGGAACTTTCAGTATATGTTTTGGGGGATGTTGAACTAGCCAAAAGGCACTATGTACATGCTGCTACTACTGCTAATGTTACAACGATTAATGCTACTACTATTACTCCGACTACCAACACTACTGGGGCTAAGGGTTTGGAAATAAAATTTTGCAAAATGTTGAGAGGTGTCTTGACCTATATTAAAAGAAACTATCTGCATCTAAATTATCAAAAAGGCGTATCTGCAATATCTCGGGAACGGGTGTGGGTGTTAACTTAAAACTGTCAGGGTTGCTATTACTAATTCTACTGTGGCTGCAAATGCAACTGTTTGCAACTGCAACTGTGACTAGGGAATGGTGAACGAAATAAAAAAGAAAAAACAATGTGCATGCTGACTGTCAAAAAGGCGCATCTGCAACATCTCAGGAACGGCTGAGGGCATTAAGTTGAAACTTTCAGGGCATGTTGAACAGTACCTGGAGGGCGAAACACCCACTTTTCCTTTTAAACCCCTTAAAACTGATCAAATTATTAAATATCTTCTTCGTTCGAAAATGTCAATAGGTCCAATTACTATGCCTTTGGGAATATAATGCTCGCCACAGTCCCTGGAGAAATGTTGTAAATTATGCAGTGTCGCAATGGTTTTCAAATAGGATTTATCATTGGGAAACAGGGGAATGTTTAATCCTAAGTGTTTCAGAAAAGGCTAAAGATATTAAGGTACGGGCTTTCGACTACTGCCCCTTTCCCCTCCTCTTGCCTTAAAAGTCTAAAGCCTATTGCGTCATTTGTGCTTTATTGAAAACAAATTATATCACAAATTTTCTTCTTTTCTATAATTATAAAATTGGAAAATAAAAATTACACTGAAATTAACTATTGAATTGCTGAATTTTCCACAATAAGTGATGTTGATGTATAAGTATAAAAAATACACATTATATATAAAAAATTTCGGTTTATTCTTATTAATTCTTTCCAAGGATCGTTCAAGACACATATAGTTTTCAATAAAACGCAAAAGACGCAATATGCTTCTGACTTTTGCGGTTACGGATGGGAAAAGTGGGCAGTAGCCAAACTCCTGTTTGATTGTTGTAAGTTTGACTTGAATGTTCAACTTAATTTTTACTCGTTTCAAGACGTATTTCTTCATCAATATTGATACCTGTATGTTTGCTATGATTCTTATTTAATTTCTTCGTTTTTAATTCGTTTGATTAAATTCAAATTTAATTCGTTTTGAATTTCATTTATTCTTTATTATTGATTTTTGGTCGTTTAGAGTTTGAATTATTATAGAAATTTATTTCTACTGGTTTTAAGTTAAAATGTAAAATAAAAGAATGAAAATTTAGTTGTCCAGATTAAACAAAAATTTTAAATTATTTTGATTCATACTACTTTTGTCCATGACTAAATGATGGAATATATTTCTAAGTTAGGATGAGCAACTATATTTGAAAGATAGAACTTCTGCTGCTACTAGTACTACAATCCTAATAACTTGTAGCAAGGCTACTCTTACACGAATATTCCAACCAGGACTATAAACACCATGACTACACCTACCCCTTCTACCCCTAGCACAACTTTTTTTTCTACGAATAATACTACGACGCTTCTACTATTAATTAACATTAACTTCTTTCATTAAAAAAGGTTAATAGCCACCATCGCTACTTCGAATACTGTGCCATTTCAGAAACGAAAGAAATAAAATTTAGAAATATATCTTAAAAAAATACGAATTTAAATAATATCCCAAACCGTCCAAGTTAGTAAACGGCAAGTATAGTAAAGAATAAACTGGGGTTAGCAGAGGTATAATTTTCTATGGGGAGAGAGAGTGGGTTACTTCCCCCACCAGACCCAATTTTGCCTCTCCCCAGATCTCAGTTTGCTTCTCCAGCTGAAATTTAGTGTTGCAAAAAATCTCCTCAAAACTATGATAAGTCTGCATAATTCAACTATCTAGAGAAACAGGTCACTTTTCTTTAGTATATTTTTGTCCGGTCAGCAGTAAACAAACTCTAAAAACGGAAACTTGAAACAATGTATTAGAGTCAATGGACTAGCATTGAATGCGTAAAGAGCAACAGGTATCCCATGTCTTGTTTCTTATTTGTATTTTTAGGCCACTTTATAAGAGGCAGTTGCTGGGGCTGATTTGAAAATAAATTTAAAATTGGCGCCCTTTTTACTGATCAGAATTGATTTAAGAGCAACGGACTAAATAAATACTTTTTTCTAGGCCGAAGATGGGCAAAATCATATTGAACCTTTTAAGAATGAAGACCAAGAGTGTAAGTTGATTATCCTTCCCTGTCATCTACTTTTACTTTATAAGTATTCAATTTTGAACGCTGTTATATATTGAGTGTTTATGTTTCTTCTGTTCTTATATTCTCTCTCTCTCTCTCTCTCTCTCTCTCTCTCTCTCTGTCTCTCTCTCTCTCTCTCTCTCTCCCTCCCTACCTCTCTCTCTCTCTCTCTCTCCCTCCCTCCCTACCTCTCTCTTTTTCTCTTTCGATCACTTTCTCTTCTTCTCTCTCTCTTTTTCTATATCAAACTTCAAGAGACAGGATTTGATTTTATATCGTCGAATATTTAGAAAAATTCCTTTATTTGGTATTAAAATTTTCTTTAGAACGAATTAATAATAATAAGTTGTTTTGGGCTGACCCACATGGTAATAAAGTAGAGCAACAAAAGAAAAAACAAAAGGAACTACGAAGAAAAGAAAAGAAGCACAAAATAAACTTTCATATGATAATATCAAATACAAGAAACACCAATGCAAATTAAAATTATTGCACAAGAAGATGATCGTCCGATTGAAGCTTCCTGTAATCGTGAAATAAAAAAATAATTAAAATAATAGCAGGGGAGGAGCCAAAAGCTTCCGGTTTGAAAGATGTACTATTGAATGCAGGGTAACAATAGAATTCAATATTGATATTATTTTTCAGAGATGCATTCAGAATTGTTTTTTTAAGTTTCCGGATAGCTCTGCACCTCCACTTCTTTCGCTGTTTTCGACTACAACTTTCACAAACGGTTGCTTATTTGAATGGAGGCTGTATATCAAATTTTCTGTTTGCATAATGGCACACTTTTTTTTGAATGAAGAATTATGCTCAATAACTCATAAAGGGCTGAGTCTTGTTCAATAGCCCCCAAAAAATGACGAGGAAGATTCTCCGTAATTTTCCATTGCAAGTTGTGTACTTGCCTTAACTTGATGTTTTAAATTAAACCAAACATTGTGATCCCAGGGTGGAAACTGGCGCTAGTGTTCAAGAAAAAATCACCAACGCTATTTAGCGTTTATTGTTATTTACCGTTGTTTTTAGTGTGATGATAAGGTAAAATTATTGTAATTGGCATAATCACTGTAATAATAAGTGTCTGATCTCAGTTTCTGAAGAAAGTCACCATTGCCAAGTTATGAAAAAAAAATGAAACGCCATAAAACGCCAAACGGTAGATGATTTGATTTTGGCGTTACCACCAATCAACGGAATGAATGGCAATATTGAAAATGGTCAAAATTTAATAAGACTAAAAAAATACATCAGTAGAATTTTAGATATTTAAGCCCGGAGACCTTCGCCAACAGGAAAAAAGGAAAGAAATAAGAAGAAATAGCTTAGTTAGATTAATATATGTATAAGGAGATGAGAAAACACAAATGCTGTAACAAAAATAAACAAATAAGACGAAAAAAAAAGGAATCAACAGCTAACAATCTGTACGTTCGGTTTTAAACAAGTCTAGGGTGATAAATTCGAGCACAAACGCAAGGTAGAGTGGTGCTATATTCTATTGTGCATGTCTGAGTTGCTTTCTGATAACAAATGAAAATATATATATATATATTTTTATTTGTTTATATTTTCAGTATTTTTCTATATTTTTATTTCTATACTTATATTCTATACTATTTATACTTTATTTATGCTATATATTTATTTATACTGTACAATTTTATATTTCAATTTATTATATTTTCTGTACTATATTATATATTTATTATACTATACTATACTATATTTATTATATTTTCTGCTATATCGTATTATATTTCCAATATACTATACTGTATTTTCATTTATATTATATTTTCATTTTTGCATATTCATATATTTTTAAATGAAAATATCTCTGAACTCTAACAAGTGAAAATATCTTTTATCTAAAATCCTTGCCTATAACTTAAATCTAATTTAATTAAACTCATACTTGTCAACAGTTTTTTAACTCTTATAGTTTAAAAACTGAGTGAATGTTTTCGGGTAATCTATTGAAAATACTTTTACTTTTTCAAAGTCAGTTTGACTTTGACTTTCATTTCATTTGACGTTTATTTGTTAAGTTCAAACCTGTTTGGATTTAAAAGTAGAAAAAAAATTCCTTATCTTCTTCCGTCAGTGTACCTTATCTTTTTCAAGGTGCTGGCCTGTCTCTTAATTCAAACTGTTAGATTTAATCTGTGTTCTCCCACATCTTAACGTACGCTATTCCCCCTTTATTAGGTAATTATTCTGATATCTGTGAGCTTCCTTAAACTTTGTAGTGGTAAATATTAATAGTTAAATAAAGATACAAAATAAAAATTACTATAAATCCATTTTCTTTCAATCATCAATAATCAACTTGATCAATACACTCAATACGAAAACTTTTTTTTATTGATCATTTTATTCCCTCAAGTCGTAAATTTAAATAGGCTAACTAAAAAAAAAATTTGATTTTATTTCGAGCATTCTGAAAATCATGGAGGTAGACAAGGGCATCAACCCTTCTAGAAGAGGGGAATAGTAAAAAATATACATAAAAAACGAAAGAATCCACTTATTTGAGTTTCTGTTTAGATAAAAAAGTGAGATATTGTCAATCAGCAACTGCTGTTATGTATACATGTATACATGCTGTGATAACTATATAATTTATATGACTGTATAACTATAGTGACGAAGACCACTCTGCCTTCCCATCATTAATACAAACGACAAGTAGGATTTTTTTTTTTTTTAATTAATGGGAGTTCTTGAATTAAAACCAACTTGATGGACTGTGATGAAAAACTTGAGAGTTTTGGCTAATTGGAGTAAAGCCAAGACCACAGTCTCAGTGAGAGGCAAAGCTGGTATAACTCTTTTCCTAAATTGTATAAAATTAATGTCACTTCACTTGTTGAATGATAGTATATCATCCACTCTAGGGCAGAACTAAGATAGATTGGCATGGAGTAAGGGTAACTGAATTGAGTCCTGGTTTAAGTTCCCTTAAGTAAGGGTGCTATGATTGTTTTTTAAAGAGATTTTATTTTTAATGCTCGTATTTTAATTTGAGATTCGTTTATATTTTCATTTGTTTTGCTGAGGACGGCCCTTCGATATAACGTAATTTCGCGTTAATTGAAATCCGCTAAATTACATTATTTGAATATACTAGTAAAAAAGAAAAAATGAAGGTATGGCAAACATTGTAACATATTCAATCAGTTTGGAACTGCTGGAAAAATCTTCCTATAAATTTTTTTATAAATTTTTTTAGGAAGTCCTTTTTTATTAGATAATTGTTTTTATTTGTTTCTAAAACTTTGTAGGAAACTAACGTAATTTTGAGTTATTTTTGTTCGATCGAACGTTAATTAGGGTGTGGAAGATCAAACAATTGTTCCCCAGCTACTGATTAAAAAGTTTCTGGTCTTTTATTGTACTTTAGGGGAGAATCTATTGATTGACAGTGTGAGCGGTGAAGATTTTAAAGGTAGAATAGCCAAGGCTCAAGGTGTTTATCACAGTTAAACAAGTTTGGAAGAATAGGAAGATAAGTATGAGTAGCATCCCTATAATGCTTTCCACGAGGGCCCTATCCCTTCGAATCCCAGTTCGGGGAGAGCTTCTACGAGACGCATGTTACGTCAAAGGGAATATTTTATAAAAGATTTCGGTTAACTCATAGGAGTTTAGGGTGACGCAATCTTGCGTGACTTCGCTTCAGTATTTCTAAGATTGTTCTATAAAAAACCTAAAGTGTAGGAAGAAACCTAGGAGGGCCAGGGGTCCTTAAAAACCTTCAGGGGGCCTTGTTTACCCCAGGATTTCCTTGAGTTTTATAAGTAAAAATCTACGAGGGCCAGGGCTTCTTTGCTCTAAGATTTCCTTTTAAAAAGCTTCCATGGGAGCTTCTTTATCCTAGGATCTCCCTTTAAAAAGCCTTCATGGTTTTCTGGACCCTAGGATTTCCTCCCAGGATTTCTTCGAATGTTACATCATAGGGTTTGGGGTGTTAAGTAATCGGGTTTGCTAGAGCACTAGCCAAGCAGGGAAGTTTTTTTAAGACATTTTTTTCAAGAGATTTTTCAAGACAGTTCAAGACATTTCAAGACGTTTCAAGGCGATTTTTAAGACCATTTTTCTTCAAGACATTTCATGACGTTTTTAAGATATTTTTCTTCCAAACAATTCAAGATATTTTCAAGATGTTTTTTAAAACATTTTTCTTCAACACGTTTTTCGAGACGTTTCAAGACATTTCAAGACGTTTTCTAAGATATTTTTCATCTAGATATTTTTCTTCAAGGCATTTTTCTTCATTATTTCTTCAGTTTTTATGTAAAAGGGGAGTGTTTACTTATGTTAAGGATGACGTATTCACACGTGATATGCTACAATTGGGGCCCGTGGGGAAATCCCTGCTTGCAACTGAGGAGGGCATAAACGTGGGTTTTACGTAATGACGATGCACACGTGGGTGTTACGTAATGACAATGCACACGTGGATGTTACGTAATGACTACATACACGTGGGTGTTAAACAATAGCGGTGCAGACGTGGAGCGTTACATAATGACGGTACACACGTCGGTGTTACATAATACTTAAAAAGATTTTTTCTTCGGGATTTCTTTTTCTTTTAATATGTTTTTCTGAGGGGAACTTTATATTCTAATGATTTTCGTCCCAATTAGGATTCGAAAGGGTCATTTCCATCCAATGGAATGATGCCCTGGATTATAAAAACCTTTCTAATATTATATTTCAGAAAATAGATTGTACAAAATAACCTACTGCATGCAAGGAGATTCCACTGTTCGCGCATACTAGATTGATTAAATGCATTGTGTGTTCCCATATGTTTGCAATAATTGAGATGCTTAGGGGAAAATCGATTACAAGAAATTGCTTATATTTCATATCCACCTGCTTGTTAAGTAATGCCTTAGAAAGTTTTATCAGATAATATTGCGGGTTGCTGTTAGTGTTTTTATAGTAATAGACACTGTTACACTATTGGAAGTTAAATGTGCTATCAGGGGTGAAATAAAGGTGAGAGGGGCTACAAGATGCTTTAACTATCAAAGTTTTATCCTAAAACAATAAAACTAGATGATTCAGACTTTTGTATATACAACTTATTTTAATGAAAAAAAATTACAAAGTATTATTAAAACACAGAAAAAGCAGTTAAAACTCAACAAACGAAAAAAACATGAAAAAAAATGACATAGGACAAAATATATGCAAAAAGAACCATAAATTAAAGAAAAGTGGAGTTCTAGCAACCAATTCCAGAGGGGAGGGTTGATATTATAGGTAAATCTAAGCCTTATTAATAGCTATTTTTGAGAGCTTTTAATGGAAGTACCGCGTTACTTTGAACCAAGACTATGCATATTTACGCCATTGGGACAATATGGGGCTAGCCCAACCTAGCAAGTAATTCAAGGTGGGTGGGGGAGGCTTGTTATTAGAGATAAATTTAAGCAGTATTAAGAGGCATTTCTTCGAGGTTTTAATGAAAGCCCCTCTTTTTTTAACTGAGTGTTAGATTTCCGTTCCTCCAAGGCCGAAAAATTCATTTAACACATTCGTCTTAACTTTAAGCTGTAGAACATGTTACTCCAAGCAATCCAAAACACCGTTCTAATATGTGGCTGCCCCGTGATAAGCCTATGATACGCATTATCATTCCTAAGACATTTTCCAGATATTTTCTTAACTAAATTATGACTAGAGTCCACTGATTCGTGTTTTCATGAGTAAAACATTTCGTGAAGCCCCCCCCCCCAAAAAAAACACTTCACATCACCACGGTATTACGCAGCTGCCCTCCGTGGCATCTGCCATCATCTCTAAGACCTTTTCAACCCTTTCTCAGAGCTTATAAATTGAAAATTGAACACTGTTTTATTTGAACAGCGGGACTTAGCATTTATTGTTAGAATGTGATGGTGCAAGGCAATTCGCGGCAATTAGAATTTAAAATATTTCAATATGTGGCTAGCCCACCCTAGCAAGCAATTCCAGAGGGGGGAGGCTTGTTATTAGAGGCAAACTTAAGCGATATCAAGACGTATTCTGAGTGGTCCTAATGAAAATGCCTCATTTTTTGACTGAGCGTTTGACATCCGTCCCCCTCAGTCGAAAAAATCATTTAACATCTTCCAGCTTAGCTTTAATCTCAGTAAGTGCTAGCCCAAGCAATTCACGCGACCATGACAATATGTGCCTGCCTCATGGCACCCTTGTGATAGATATACATATTATCATTCCTGAGACATTTCCATCAGAAATTGTCATTATAAACATATAACTTAAATCCAATGATTCATGTTTTTTTCCAAGCCATTCCGCCGTGATACACCATGTCCATCCACGTTACCATGGCACACTACAATTGACCATCTGGTACCTTCTTTTCCCCCACTCATCATTCCTAAGGTATTTTCCAGGTATTTTCTCGTTAAAAATCATGCATTAAATATAATGGTTCATGTTTTCGCAAGCAAACACTCCTTGATATCCCATGTCAATTCTCACCACTGTGCCACTCTATTACTGTCCCCTCTAACACCCTTTAACACCCTAACTCATCATTTTAAAGACATTTTCCAAGTATTTTCTCGTTAAAAATCATACCTTAAATCTAATGGCAAGCTAACACTCTGTGATACCCAAAGTCAATTCTCACCACCGTGCCGCACTATTACGTTCCTCTCTATTGCCTTTTAACACCCCCTCATCATTCTTAGGACATTTTCAAGATATTTTCTTGTTAAAATATGATTTAAATCCATTGGTCCATGTTTTAGCAATCCACCCCCAAACATGATGCCCTCCATGATAATTCACTATCTGGTACATATTATCACATATATGTTTTTTTTCAGGCATTTTTCTGCAAAAAATTTGGTTACATTAGAATTGATCCTTTAAAATTAATGAAATATCTCTAGTACGTTTCTTCTGATGACTCCTAGCATTTGAAGTCAGTGTGGCACAATTTACCACTCCCGATCGCAGATTTCGGCGTACATTATCACACCTAGAGTTTTTCAAATTTTCCCCTCAAAAGAAATTTATAAACTGAAAAATACAATTGTTTTTTTTAACTTGTTGCGTGTTGATTTTTGTTCATGTAACTTGTTGCGTGCTGATTTTTTGTTCGTGAAACTTGAAAAAATCAGAAAATGATTTTTGTTCGTGAAATTGGATATTGATTGTTTCTCTTCACGAAACAGATTTTGTTCATGGAACTTCTTGCATTTTGATTTTTGCTTCCTAGAATCTATTGCATGCTGATTTTTTTTGTTGGTGAAACCTCTTACATGTTAATTTTTTCTCTTCGTGAAACTTGTAAATTGATTTTTTCTCCTCACGAAACAGATTTTGTTTCCGCAACTTCTAGCGTGTTGATTTTCTATTCCTAGAATTTGTTGCTTGCTGATTTTTGTTCATTGAACTTTTTATGTGCTGATCTTTATTCGTGAAACATGTTGCATGTTGATTTTTCTCTTCTTGAAACTGATTTTGCTCATGGAACTTTTTGTGTGCTGATTTGTGTTCGTGGAGCTTGTTGTGTGCTGATTTTTGTTCGTGAAACTTTTTGCATGTTGATTTTTCTCTTTGTGAAACTTGTATTTTCTCCTCGTGAAAATGATTTTGTTTATAGAACTTGTTGCGTGCTGATTTTTATTCGTGAAGCTTGTTGTATGTTGATTTTTCACTTTGTGAAACTTGTATATAAATCTTTTCTGCTCGTGAAACTGATTTTGTTCACGGAATTCTTTGCGTAAGGTTTTTTCCTTGTTCGTGGAATTTTCTGCGTCCCAATTTTTCTTAATGAAACTTGTTGCATGTTGATATTTCTCCTCGAGAAACTTGTACATTGATTTTTCCCATCACGAAACTGATTTCGTTCATAAAACTTGCTGCGTGCTGATTTTTCTTCGTGAAACTTATTTTGCGCCGATTTTTTTTTGTTCGTGAAACTTTTACGTTGATTTATCTCCTCGTTAAACCAGTTTTGTTCATAGAACTTGTTGTGTGCTGATTAGTGCTCGTGGAACTTTTTGTTTGCTGATTTTTGTTCGTGAAACTTGTTGCATGTTTATTTTTCTCTTCGTCAAACTTGTACATTGATTTTTCTCCTCATAAAACTGATTTTGTTCATTGAACTTGTTGCGTGCTAACCTTTTTTCGTGTAACTTGTTTCATGTTTATTTTTCTCTTCGTGAAACTTGAACATTGATTTTTTTTCCTCGCGAAAGTCATTTTGCTCTTGGAACCCTTTGCTTGCTGACTTTTTTTCGTGGAACTTGCTGTGTGCTTATTTGTTCGGGAAACTTTTTACCTGTTGC
This sequence comes from Artemia franciscana, assembly GCF_032884065.1. Lineage (NCBI taxonomy): Eukaryota > Metazoa > Arthropoda > Branchiopoda > Anostraca > Artemiidae > Artemia > Artemia franciscana. The sequence goes on along the minus strand of NC_088877.1, from coordinate 39,440,815 downwards.
ATGCTGATTTTTGTTGATGGAACTAAATTTATGCTAATTTTCCTTCGTGAAACTTCTTGCATGTTAATTTTTCTATTCGTGAAACTTGTACATTGATTTTTCTCCACATGAAACTGATTTTGTTCATGGAACTTTTTGCGTGCTGATTTTTGTTCGTGGAACTTGTTTCGTGCTGATTTTCGTTTGCGAAACTTGTTGCATGCTGATTTTTCTCTTTGTGAAACTTGTACATTGATTTTTCTCCTCGTGAAACTGATTTTGTTCAAGGAGCCTGTTGCTAGCTGATTGTTGTTCACGGGACTTGCTGTGTGCTTATTATTGTTCACGAAACTTGTTGCATGTTAATTTCTCTTCGTGAAGCTTATATATTGATTTTTTCTTCGTGAAACTGACTTTGTTCATGGAACCTGTTTCGGGCTGATTTATATTCGTTGATTTTTTTGTACGTTGATTTTTTACTTCTCGAAACTTGTACATTGATTTTTTTTCTCGTGAGACTGATTTTGTTCATGGAACTCTTTGCGTGCTGATTTATTTTTCTTATTACTTGCTGCGCTCTGATTTTTCTTCATGAAACTTGTTACATATTAATTTTTCTCCTCGTGAAACTCGTACATTGATTTTTCACACATTAATTTGTACATTAAATTGAAATTTGTTCATGGAACTTATTGCGTACGGATTTTTCTTCGCGGAACTTATTGCGCGCTGATTTTTTTTTTCATGAAACTTGTATATCGTTTTTCTCCTCGTGATATAAACCGATTTTGCTCATGGAGACTGTTGTGTGCTCATTTGTGCTTGTGAAACCGATTTTGCTCATGGAACTTGTTGCGTGCGGATTCGTCTTTGTAGAAATTGTGTCACTTTTTGTTCTTGAAACACGTTGATTTTTCAACAAGTTGAAAATAGGTCGTCCGCGATTGGGATGGGAGAATTTCATAAAGAAAGATTTGAAGGAAATGGGAACTTCTTGCGAGAGTCTAAAGAGGGAGGGTTTGGATAGATTAGGATAGATGAGAAGCGTGCGTTGCTGTGTTGAATTCAGGTGGCTTGGTGCTGCGGTGAGTTGTTACTAATAGTAGTAGTATTAGTACTAATGGAGTCCACTTTCTAAATTTTTGGGTTCTGCTCCTAACAAAATGTCTTCAATTGCAAGTGTTCTGTAGACACTACTTTTAATGTTTGTTTAGTATTATATCTATTCTGGTCATAATTTAAAAAATATTTTTCCAAAAATAAGTTTTTGAAAGAAAAAAAAAGAGTTAAATTGAACCAAAAACGAGCATAAATAAAGTCATACAATAATTCATATTGATAAAAAAACTATTGATACCAATTTATAAATGAGACCCAAAACGAAAAGAAATTAAAATGAACAGGGCAACAGTGCTTTTGATGCTGCCGATTTTTTTGGTGCTGATTTATATGTATTTTAGTAAGATGAATTCAAATAGAACATTAGTGTTTGGTTAAGAGCTCCAATTTTTAAGATATGAGAATAGGAAAGAATAGGGAATATGGGTAAGAAATTACATAAGACAGTGTTTTAAAGAAAACAAAGTATCATGTGGAAAAAATGAGCAATTAGTTTTAAACCATTATCTTTATTTTAAAGACAATAAGTAAAACAAAACCATAGAAATCAGTATAGGAATTAAATTAAATGCTGTCACATGTTAATTTGAAATTTAATATTAAATTTAGTTTATATATTTTAAATTTCTTATTTTAATAATTAATTTGTCTAATTTGATTTATTTAAATATTAATATTATATTTATATAGTGTATATTTATTATTTAATATTAATAATTACTAATCTAAATTTTTTCATATTAATTTAATATTTAACATTGGAAAAACAACTACTTGAAACTTAAAAAGCTTCACTTAGGTGACAGTCTTGAATTTTTTGTTGTTGGAGTATTACCTTTACAAACTCGAGCAGTAATCTTCCCTCAGAATTCGGAGTTTTATTCACCAGTAAATACGAAATGGAAATACAATAGTCTTATTCCCTCGAAAGGCTCCATGGCCAGGAATATAAGGGGTATAAAAAAAATACAATATAAGCAACAATATAACCAAAAAAAGAGAACAATAGCCAATTAACATGTAAGATGTAAAAGAGAACATACCTGAGGCCTGGGAGTCAAAACGCAGAGAGGACAACTGAAAATCCTGTCTCTCTTGGTAGAGATCCAATCTTTATTATTGTTGAAATCTTTCATCCTTTCTTTCACTGGTGGCTCCATATTCTTCTTCGAAAAAGTTCAAGTTACTTTGTAAACAGTGAACTTTAATGCTCATGTTATAACCCATATTTCTGAAACCAATAAGCATTTTGTTCCCCAGCGTATCGTAGCTTTCGGCAATTCGGTTACTCAAAAAATTGTTTATGACCTCAACAAATAATATCTTTGCTTTTCGCTCAGGCTCGTTCATAGGACCTACAAAGACAGGATCTTTGGGTAATTAAAAGTCTGGCTTTAATCTGCTCCGTGGTCGCATGAGGCATCGTTCTTCTTATTTTTGCAAAGCATAATTCGTTCGTATTTACAAACTGCTTCTTGAAGCCCTGCTTAATATACACTGGAGGGAGGATGATTTACTTTTGTGTAACAGAAAACTCATTAATAGTAAACTTTTTCACAGGAACCATGTTTCTTCTGAGTCTGCTCTTTTTTCACCGACTGATTTTTCTTATCTCTACTGTCCCTAAGACGCACGAAACAAGGAATTTCTGTATGACCACTTTGCTGTCGAAGGAGAAAATTTGCTATCATTAAGTCCACGCAAATCACCCATAGATGGTCAGAATACTTTTTTTGTCGGAAAACAATTTTTTTTTTCGAATGAGCACTTTGTAAATATCCAAATTTGATGCCATTGTGTAAACGAATATATTTTAGGATTCGCTTGCAATTATTAATAAATAAGTGCCAGTCATTCATAGAATATTTTAGAATACCCATTTTTCCTAGAAGGCTTATAATATCGTCACAAAATACAGGATTGCGTTCTTGATTGAAAAAATATGAAAAATCCTTTTTCTGTTTAACAGTAAAGTGTGATTTCGGTTCATTGCTCCAGTAATTTTTTGTCGTGAGTCTGGAAGCAAATAATTCTAAAGGTTCTTTTGACAGGTGGAGGTGTTTAACGAGATCACTGGATTTAAATGTTAAATAAGTGATGAAATTATCTCATAATCAAAGCCACCACGATCATTGTTATCAGAAAGATCATCGAAGTAGCAGTATTCTTCCTCAATGAGCTTCTTCAACGTGCAGTCTAGAAGCAAGTAATTCTAAAGGTTCTTTTGAAAATAGGAGGTCTCTAACAAGGTCGTTTGGTTTAAATGTTGAATAAATGATGAAATTCCCTCATAATCACAGTAACCACTTTCATTGTTATCAGAAGGATCATTAAGTAGCAGTATTCTTCCTCAATAAGCTTCTTCAGCGTTCAGTCTGGAAGCAAGTAATTCTAAAGGTTCTTTTGACAATTGGAGGTCTCAAATGAAGTCATTTGGTTTAAATGTTGAATAAATGATAAAATTCTCTCACAATCGTAGTCACCACGATCATAGTTATCTGAAGGATCATCGAAGAAGTAGTATTCTTCTTCAATGATCTTTTTCAACGTGCAGTTTGGAAGCAAGTAATTCTAAAGGTCCTTTTGATAATTGGAGGTCTCTAACGAGGTCATTTGAATTAAATATTGAATAGGTCATGAAATTCCCTCGTAATCACTGTCACCATGATCATTCTTGTCAGAAGGATCATCAAAGTAGCAGTATTCTTCCTCAAAGAGCTTCTTCAACGTGCAGTCTGGAAGCAAGTAATTCTAAAGGTTCTTTTGACAGTTGGAGATCTTTAACGAGGTCATTTGGTTCAAATGTTTAATAGATTCTGAAATTTCCTCATAATCACAGTCACCACGATCATTGTTATCAGAAGGATCATCAAAGTAGCACTATTCCACCTCAATGAGCTATGATAGCTGATGAAATGCTGGTATTGGTACGTCATCATCGTAAGTTACTAGTTGTCTTACAGAGGACAAACCAGGATAATAACACTTATTTTGACTGTTTCTATCTATCCCAATAGTATTTACAACACAGACGTAGCAGTCATCAATATGGTTTTTTTCGGTTCCCTCCAAACTATCAGCAGATAAAACTTGAGATTTTTTCTTTTCCCTGTTGCCCAACGTCGCAAATGCTCTGAATAATTTCTTATAGATAGAACTGGTGTCCATGCGTTGTCCTGTTAACTAGATTTGGCACCAAAGTGTGTTATTATCTTTTTTTTATAAAGTTAGCAATTGATTTCCTGTTTCCTTGAGAATTGTACTCTTCACATGCGTAGCAAGACATATCAGGATGATTCACACAAATTTTTCTATTTTATCTAGAACTCGTTTTTGAAATTCTGATAAATAGCCATGATTAAAGTACATTGACTTATCAAACAGTTTTAAGATTATTAGAAAATTATATCATAATAAAAAAAAGATTCTGAGACATATCCACCTAACCACCACAGTGAGAATTCTCCAACTAACCGGTTTCAGTTTTACCTTTCACTCAAATACACGCAACGCCAGGCAAATGCTAAACGCCCTACTGGATATGTCTGGAATAAAGTGGACCGAGCTACAAGAAACGTGGTTAGGTAGAAGCACTAGTTAGAAACAGACATGGCTATTCGGTTTATGCTGTGATTGCGCTATCTAAATACGAAAATTACCTGCTGACTATTACGTTTGTAGTGGAATAACACAGTTAATGCTGTTATTTTTGAAGTATATAATTTGTTGTAAAACACATTGCAAACAGATAAAAATGCAGATTAGTTATATATCATTTTACATTATTGGTATATAGGTTGCTTTAATAATAAACTTAATTTTGAGTTGATAGCGCTATTTCTCAAGAATTATAGCTGATTCAGAAAAATTGATTTCATGTTTGCATTTAGCATCCCAGAAATAACGTGAATCCGCTTATAAAAACAATTTTCCCCAACAACAAAATTATTCCGAACAAACAGAAAATTTTTCTTGTTGGTCTGTGTAATCAGCTTAAACTTAAAATGATCACAAGTGATAAACAGGACTAGCGCTAACTCCCCTAGCCTTACCAAAGCTAGAGCGTATTTTGCAGTTTACTGAAAACAATTTTTATTTTGAGCAGTGTATTTTTATTTTTCGTAACAGCAACGTGGCAAAAAAAGATGATATCTCAAAGCCAAGGCTAATCAAAAGTATAAAAAATTGTGCCCCTGTTCCCCTCTCTCCCTCTTAAAACCTTTAAATGGCTAGAATTTCGTTGACATTTCATTAAAAACGATATGTAACAGTGGGGTTTTTATTTGCCAAAACTTCAACAACAGCAAGAAAAAAAATCACCATAATAAGTAAGGTTACTGCAAAGAACGAAGGGTTAAGAAAAATCTAAGGACATGAATTTGAAACTTCCAGGTAAATTTAAGTGGAAGTTGAACTATGACAAGGGGGATAAGGGAAGCTCAATAACGACTGAAGGAATTACAATGCATACTCAATCCAAACCTAAAACTAACGGAAATTACCACAAACAAGAGTAGGACTACCCCCCCCCCCCATGCCTTATAAACATCAGAGCGTCACTTACGCTTTTCTGAAAACTAAAAGTATTTTAAACATTTTGTATTTTAAAAGTTTTCGATTAATTTGTCAGAGAAAGATTTGTGTCCCGTTCCTGAAAGTAATTAATTTCAAAAAATTCAAAGAAAAGTAAAGAGCAATATTAAACGAAAGACAATCAGAAATCTTTGTTAACAGCAGTGTCTTTATATTGGTCACAGCATCAACAACTATACAACAAACGTAATGTCTAAAGGGTAATCAACGCTCACATCTCAGAGGGATGATGTCACCTTTCCTCCCCCTCAAAACCTCTAAACGGCTGGAATGTTATAGTTATTGATTTGAAAATGACAAGTACTTTGAACACTGTTGTTTTTACATCAACAGCAGCAACAAAAAAAAAGAAAAAAAAAATCACCATAATAACCAAGAATTCCGAAAAGAACTAATGAAAGTAGATTGGCTGTTTAAAATGTAATAATATTCATCCTTGAGTATCCTGGTAACTTTTGATAATGTTTGATATATATTTTATTTTCTGAAACTACAAATGACACCTCCAAACCTTAGAAAGTTTAGGGGGCGTTAACCCTAATCTTATGTGTGGTAATTTCTATTCGTGTTAAGTTTAAATGGATTATTCATTGTAATTTCGGTTTGTTTTAAGTTTTGAGTTTTTATATTATTATTTCTCCTAGGCTTTGGTTCAATATAACTTTTTACTTTTCTTCCAAACCTTCATTTTTTGAAAAAGTTTCTTTTTCTGTCAATTTCAGTTTGTTTTTAATTGACTTTTTTTATTTGTAAATCAAAGTAAACACTTGTAATATTTTGTTTTTCAGCTTAAGAATTTAGATTTTGGCCTTCTATTTATATTTTGGACCAAATTTTGCAAAAATAAATAGATAATTGTATCATAACAGAGCTTTGGGTGAACAGGGATGGGGTGTATTATTCAAATGGATTGAAAAACTGCATAATTTATGGCCATAAGCAACCCTGAACTCCATCCCGTTGCTATCTTGAATGTAGACTAATATTGATTTGCCATTTTATTATAAGAATCTTATTGTATTATATTTTGTTGCGCTTTTTTTAGTTTAGATGAATTAATTTTCAGCTCAGTTATTGAAAACGGTTGAATTGTTGTTTAAAATAATAAAGATATAAATAGGATATCAAGAATCAATGCCACGAGATTTGTTTCCTAATTGAGGCCCCCTTAGTTTGGAAATTTTAATTGATTAATATTGATCGAAGACTATGATCCAGAGTACATTCTGGAAACCTTAACCTAGTGAACGATCTATTTGAATTGAATCTAAATACAACTATTAAGGAACGGATTTTTTTTGTGTTAATTTAAACCCCCCCCCTCGACTCCTAATAAAATGTAAAATTTTCTTGGCCCAAAAAAATGGTCTCCGAAAGTTCCGTGTCGATCGGGCACCCAGAATCAAACATACCACCATTTATGTTTGTAAAGTCTTTGTGTAAATAGTTGGTAGCTAGCGTAATTTACGGCTCTTATACCAGCTTCGTTTATCTTGAATAACACAGCCGTCTTAAAAGTTTGATCAGAAGCCTTTGGGGTTGTTTAGGATGGGTAGAAAAAATGTGTTCGGAAGGGGGCTTGTTGCCCTCCAGTCACTTTTATCTTGTGAAAAAAAGACTAGAATTTTTTATTTTCTATGAAACGAGGCCCCTCTGAAGTTTCTACGACCACTCCTTCCATACTAAGTGGGCTGGGAAAATCTGAATTTATCATATGAATGATCCATTTCCATTCCTCAGACAATACATGTATGGCATTCTTATAAACTGTATGCATATACTGTCTTTTAATTTAGCACTACTCTTTCCCCCAAGTCATGATTCAACGTCTGCTTCCTTCATCAACTATTCCTAAAAGTTTGAACTTAATAACCTAAGCTGTTCCCAAGATATTGTATACAGGCCATTTGGACAACATGATAGCATATAACATACTGTCTTTTGATTTTTCTCGTTACTTTGCCGTACATAAATTATAAGTGCCATAGGTGCAAAATATATAGTTATAATGCCAATTATAATTGCCATTTGTATAAAATATACATACATTTTGAAGCTCCTCCCCTTTCTCTCAACACTATATTTGAACTTTCCTTGTCCAAATCCCCTCCTTACTTTCTCCAAAAACACTTGAAATTTTCAACTGAATCCCCCGCGCCGTACAATACATGTTAGTGCGATGATCTGAATGCACAGTATCTATCGACTTTCCCATCCACAAGTCAATATTTCAAATCCTTTCCCCATCGTCCAGTATTCCCTCAAAGCTTTAACTTGATGCCTAAAGTCGTTAATTTCTATTCTTGAGATGTTCCAGATATGGTATTTTTATTATCTGAATCCACAGAGTGTCTTTTGATTTAGTTCAGTATCCTCCTCAACGTCCTCTACAAGTTTTTAGCTAAATGCCCTTAGCTGTTCCTGAAAGATTGCTGATACGTCAATTAGACAACCCAGCAGCACATAGTACCATTTGAATTATCTCGCTACTTAAAAATCCGTAAATTATAAGTATCATAGGAGATTATAGTGCAAAACAGTATTTTCGCCTGGATTGGAGGCCATGATTTTGTGTCTCTTGCCCCTCCCCAAGCAATATATTTTTTTACAGCAAAAAAGAAATTTTCCTTACCCCACCCTTCCCTTCTATTGTCCAACAGAATCTAAAAGTTTCATCTCCATCGCTAAGCCCTTGTCCTAAGATATTACTGACATGGTATTTCAATGAGCTGGATACACATAGTGCCTTCTGATTTATTTCCAGTAGAAAAATCAAAGTGATCTTGACCCCTCCTTCTCCACTCCTTCAAACTTTGAACTTGTTCCGTTGAGCTGTTTCCAAAATTTTTATAATATAGTTAAAAATCAGGTGCATGTATTATCCTTTGATTGACTTTTTGATTGACGTTTTGTTTTCATATTTCTATTCAAATTTCTGTTTCACTGTTTACTTCCATCAGAAAAATTGTGTTATTGTCATAGCAATCTAATATTGAAAAGCCGCCTTTTAGTTATTTTTTTTTGCTCTTTTATACAATTAATATTTTTATAGTATAACGGCTTTTGAATTCCTGTAGGCATAGTTTTTCTAAAAAATGCTTTAAATTCTGTTGTTTTCAGGCTTGGTGATGGCTGGAGGGATTTATATTAGACTTACGCTGGACAAACTTTATTCTACTTTCTGTGATCATTCTGTCCTCTGCTTCAGGTCTTTCCCCCCTAAATTTTAAACATAATAAAAATCATCTTCCAATGCTGCAATTCATCTTGAAACAAAACAAATATGTACCATTTTCATTACTTTTGTATAAACACCATTACAAACAAAAACAGAAATCCAATCAAAAATTGAAATCCATTTACGGTGAACCGAAATTATTGACAGAAATGTTTTAAATTCTGTTGTTTTCGGGTTTGGTGACGGCTGGAGGGATGTATAATAGACGTGCACTGGCCAAACTTTAGTTTACTTTCTGTGATCATTCTACCCTTTATGCTTCAGGTCTTTCCCCCCTAGGTTTTAAAAATAATATAAATCATCTTCCAATGCTGCAATTCATCTTGAAACAAAATAAGGATGTACCATTTTCATTAATTTTGTATAAACATCATTACAAACAAAAATCGAAATCCATTTCAGGTGAACTGAAATGGTGAACCGAAATGCTTTAATTTCTGTTGTTTTCAGGTTTGGTGACGGCTGGTATCAAGATAATTGAGAATTCCTCTGCAAAAAGTGCCGTTTGGAACCATTTCGGATGGGCTGCTCATGGCGATTCAGACGAACCAAATCGTCGTCGTGCAGTTTGCCGTTTATGTTATTCTGAAGTTTTATATTCTGGTAATACGACAAACTTGCAATTTCATCTTCGTCGGCACCATCGATATGAGCTTTCACTTGGGACAGAGGTGTGTGCTAAAAACTGGAAAACTTTTTCAACTCCAATGAAGAGGAAGGGTGGTCGTCTCAGCACTGACGAGACACAGAAAAAACAAAGCAAGCTAAATACGGATAGTGATGAAGGGAGTTCATATATACAATTGCATAGAGGGCAGAAACAGGAAATGAACTTGCTGATAATTAAGTCTCTTGTCACAGATTGCTTGCCTTTAAGTGTTCTTGAAGGAACGGGCATGCAAGGCATGATGAAAATGCTTGATTCCGACTTCAGTGATAAAAAATTAGATGTGCTACGGACAGAAGTTTTACCAAAACTGTACGAAGATACTCTTAAGAAGACCTTAAGCCACTTGTCCATTTCTCAATCAGTTTCATTAAGTATTGAAGCATGGTACAATATTGATAAGACTCAAAATTATGTTGGGCTCATTTTCAACTACTTAAATAGTAACGGCAATGTTTCATCGTCGTATTGCAAAACATTGGAGGTAAATCTAGGTGATAGTCCCAAAACTATTGCTGAATTAATAAACCAGGCACTAAAAGATCTTCAGTTGGATTTTGCTAGGATTGTCGGCTGCACAATGCCTGAAGAGCCAGAGGGAATTTATAATACTTTATCTGAAGCAATACGTTTAATGCAAATGCCTCGTATTCCTTGCTTGATATCTGCTTTTCAATGTGCTTCCAAGGAATTGTTACAAATTGTAAATATAGATTTTTCATACTCAAAATTAAAAACGCTTCTAAATTTGATATCACAAAATCCAAAATATGTAAGCATTTACCAGGATGAGCTCAAAGACTGTGACTGGATACTAAAGGACAGTGTTCCATTCCCTTTATTATGTAAAGGTATGACAAGGTGCATTGAAGTGCAGGAGCTTCTTATGAGCATAGCTACCCGAGAATTTAATTCAAAGCCCTCCTTAACAAGGGAAGATTTCAGTACGCTTCACGCAATTGTATACATTTTGCAGCCATTAACTGATTCAACAGAAACGATTAATGGAGCTGACTTTCCCTGTATAAGTATCATTCTACCTTTCTTGTATAAGGTAACAAATATAGCCTTTAACGCTCAAGAAGGCGATTCAGTGGTACTAGCCGAGGCTAAGCTGTTAGTTAGATCTTATCTGTCGACTATATACGGTCGTGAACAGACTCAACTTTTTTTACGTACTGCCATGTATTTAGATCCAAGACTGAAATCTCTTCCCTTTTTTGCTGCTGAAGAGAAACTGGAGATTCGAGAGCTTTTGCACGCTGAACTATCAAAACTGGTGCGAAAAAATGGAGGTGCTTGTGGCTCTGCCCGAACTTCTCACGGGGATAAAAAGACCAAACTTTCTGCAATGCTTGGTGATATATTTCCGGAAACATCAACCGAGTCGGATATGCTTAAACAAGAAAATTCATCTAATTTTGTGGAAAATATTGCACGTTCGGAAATTAATTGTTATGAAAATGAAGAGCCGATGAGTCTAGATGAAATACAGCCTCTCAAGTGGTGGAAAGAACGTGAAGCTCAGTACAGATATCTTTCAAAAATGGCGCGCAAACTTTTGTGTATATCAAGTGCAAGTATACCAGCAAAAAGGATGTTGACGAAAAATGGTGTTAACTGGCAACACAGAAGAGCGAGTTTGGCAACAAAAGAACTGCACAGTGTTGTTTTTCTCAGTGAATCATATGGTCGTTAGCTTTTACAGTTCATTTTATCACAGAGAAACAGAGGGACTGTTTGTAAAAAGTCTTGTGGCTGAATTTTTTTTTGTTTTTAACTGGATTATAATTCACGCATAATAACCAATCAGGTGCAATGTAACTTTTTATCCTTTTTACTAGCTGAGATTAGACGCATAGGTCTTTGAAAAAATCCCTGTAGTATTTTCTCGCTATTTTCCATGAAATCCCTTAAGGTTCCCCTCATAGGAACGGGCTCTAAAATCATTAGAAGTTTTTCTCACTACCTTATAGCCTATCTTGAAAAAAGAAACTCAGTTTGAAAATACCAGCAAAATCCTTAAAGTATTTGTAAAAATCTTCTGCATCTGAAATTATTACTAGATTTCACACAAGAACGGGGATAGCCAATCATGTTTTAAAAGTTGGGGCTAATTGGATTCCTTTTCTGATATATATATATATATATATATATATATATATATATATATATATATATATATATATATATATATATATATATATATATATAATGTATATAGAATAATTAGATTAGCCTACAAGAAAACTTCTTAGACGTCAGCCAATAAATTAAACTGAACGTTTTTCCACGGAACTTTTGGAAAGTAATCTCTATTTTTATCTTTATATAATCGTATTGACTTATATATTGCTGACAAATTGTTGTCAGTATCTTGTAACCAAGCATTAAGAAAATAGTGTCTTGGGCAAGACTGTACCCAGAGGGGTTAGGGGGTTTGAACCCTCCCCTCCTCAGAAATGTTTGTCTGATTCGTAAAAATTAACAAACATGGATATAAACAAATTTCTTATGCATTTTGAGTTTTTTTCTGTCTTCCCCCCAAACAAAATCTTGGATACGGCCCTGGTTTGGGGCCCGTACTTTTATAAGTTTCTTCATTTTTTTATTTTTAATTCTGTATTGCCGTTATTGAAATACAGTTATATGTGAAACATTTTGAAGTAATTTTTTCCTAACTTTTATTTTATTTTAAGGCTTTTTTATTTTGGTATCCTCCTGTCCCTTCTAGCTAAATACTACCAAAGTAGTATGACGATCTTGGTCGAAAATTCATTAAGAACATTTCTTGAGGATCCAGGCACCTCCTCCTCCCGTAAAAAAGATCAAATGAAACATAAGTGAAAGATCCTCTAAGCAATGTCAGATAAACTGTTTCTTGAAACTGTGACAGATTGAAACTGCTGACCTGGATTATAATAAACATATTTTTGTACTAGAATAGACATAAGCAAAATTTACCTTTTAATTCCATCATTTAAATTTGCACATCCCATAGCGCACGAATTGAAATCTTATCTTCTGGTTTTGGGTTTTAGCTTAATTTTGTCGCACAGAAGTAATTTATAATTTGATTCATTGATTGACAGCTTTCCAAAATGCAATATAGCTCCGTTTTAATGGGTACATTGGCCCCTTTTTTCTCAAAATCGTCTGATCAAAACTAAGAGAAAGCCATTTAGCCAAAAAAAGAATTAATATGAAAATTTCATTTTAATAATTTATGTTCGGAGAGCCAAAATCAAACATGCATTAATTCAAAAACGTTCAGAAATTAAAAAAAAACTAGTTTTTATAACTGAAAGTAAGGAGCAACATTAAAACTTAAAACGAACAGAAATTACTCCGTGTATGAAAGGGGCTGTTCCCTTCTCAACGCCCCGCTCTTTACGCTAAAGTTTTTTACTGTTTAATAAAGTAGAATTTAGAGAAAGAGCCAAACTTTAGCGTAAAGAGCGGGGCGTTGAGAAGGGAACAGCCCCTTTCATACACGGAGTAATTTCTGTTCGTTTTAAGTTTTAATGCTTCTTACTTTCAGTTAAAAAAACTAGTTTTTTTTATCTATTTATTCCTCTCTGGATCCACGACGTTAGTTTGAGCACAAAAGTTTCTCGCTGTCATTTTAAAGAGTCTTGTTTAAAAAGCTTTTAGCCCAGTTTTGACTGCAGTTCTTTATTTATGTTTTTTATTTTATTTTTTCCCACCAAAATAAAAAACAATTGTGTGGAGTACAAACAATAATGAAATTAAAGAAAAACATAAAACGACTTCACATGCTACACAAGGTTATGTACTAGTTCGTGACACCTAAAATATAATCCTTACTTTAAACAAAACTTGGAGTCTACTAAAACTCAAGATGAATATTCTATAAGGTTTGCACACTGAAAATTTGTAATTTTATTAATTATGAAATACAACATCAACGCCTAGCTTTCAAGAGTTCCACTGTAGACTTTCACATTTAATCACGTATCAACCATCACCAAACCCCCCTTCAAAAAGACCTACCACTGGCAGTAATTTATCCGTACCTAATGATAGAAATATCATTAACATAGTACAGGTAATATGGTAGCCAGTATACGGTAATATGGTAGAAACAGAGATCATACTCAGAAATAAAATTCAAAGCTTTTATAGACATATCATTTATTTAAAGTAGGTTGCAAGGCTCTCAAGGAGTTGTGACCCTCAAGAAAAATCTAGCCTAGAAACTGACACAGTTCTGTGCTACTGCGTTTGTCTTAGACGGCTTTGTGCTGCAGTGGCCTGTAATTTATTTATTTATCTAAGGTTAAATTAATCTAATAGATTATCGTTTCAGTAGCACCGTAGTAAAAGAGATATAGCAGTTATGCCTTTTAGAGGGTACTAAAACCCTTCTTTACACCGAACGGTTATTATTGGAAAGAAAAAAAAACGTGGAACAAGCTGTAACCTACGCTGCCCTTAGGTTCTTAGCCGCTGTATTGATCAAACATTGAAACAAAAAGAAGATAGTGAGCATCAGAAAGAAATAGTCAATTGCCATATTTCTTTATTAGTAGGCTCCGCCGTACTAGTGATAGAATATATAAAGGCTATGTAACTAATATATGACAAATGTTAAATACATAAACAATATTAGTCATGTAAAATTGACGGCTGACACAGAAAATGGCGAAATCGAGTTCCATGGTAGCCTACCTCATGTGACCGAACTTTATTCTCTTTCAAGGTTTCTGCCATAGCTGCAACGTAGTAATGATACTAGTTCAGTGAGATACTCCCAAATATATTATACTATTGACTGATAAGTTTTTACAAGAAAGCCAAAATCAAGCATAAGGCCTCAAAGAAGTTTGCTTCAAGC